>NW_022436966.1:7653669-7775271 GCF_009761245.1 Sapajus apella
GTCTGAAGTTGAGGCAGCAATTAAGAGCTTACCACCCAAAAAAAGCCCAGGTCCAGATGGGTTCACAGCCGAATTCTACCAGACATACAAAGGAGAGCTGGTACCATTCCTTCTGAAACTATTCCAAACAATACAAAAAGAGGGAATTCTTCCCAAATCATTTTATGACACTAACATCATCCTGATTCCAAAACCCGGCAGAGACTCAACAAGAAAAGAAAACTTCAGGCCAATATCCATGATGAACATAGATGCAAAAATCTTCAATAAAATACTGACAAGCCGATTGCAACAGCACATCAAAAAGCTTATCCACCATGATCAAGTAGGCTTCATCCCGGGGATGCAAGGCTGGTTCAACATACGCAAGTCTATAAACGTAATTCACCACATAAACAGAACCAAAGACAAAAACCACTTGATTATCTCAATTGATGCAGAGAAGGCCTTTGACAAAATTCAACAGCCCTTTATGCTAAAAACCCTCAATAAGCTAGGTATCGATGGAACGTATCTCAAAATAATAAAAGCTATTTATGACAAACCAACAGCCAATATCATACTGAATGGGCAAAAACTGGAAGCATTCCCCTTGAAATGTGGCACCAGACAAGGATGCCCTCTTTCACCACTGCTATTCAATATAGTATTAGAAGTTCTAGCCAGAGCAATCAGGCAAGAAAAAGAAATAAAGGGCATTCAAATAGGAAAGGAGGAAGTCAAATTGTCTCTATTTGCAGATGACATGATTGTATATCTAGAAGACCCCATCGTGTCAGCCCCAAACCTCCTGAAACTGATAAGCAAGTTCAGCAAAGTCTCAGGATACAAAATCAATGTGCAAAAATCACATGCATTCCTATACCCCAATAACAGACTTAAAGAGAGCCAAATCAAGAACAAACTTCCATTCAAAATTGCCACAAAGAGAATAAAATACCTAGGAATACAACTAACAAGGAACGTAAAGGACCTCTTCAAGGAGAACTACAAGCCACTGCTCAATGAAATAAGAGAGGACACAAACAGATGGAGAAACATTCCATGTTCATGGTTAGGAAGAATCAATATCATGAAAATGGCCATACTGCCCAAAGTAATTTACAGATTCAATGCTATCCCCATCAAGCTACCAATGACCTTCTTCACAGAACTGGAAAAAAACACCTTAAACTTCATATGGAACCAAAAGAGAGCCCGCATAGCCAAGTCAATTCTAAGCAAAAAGAACAAAGCGGGGGGCATCACACTACCAGACTTCAAACTATACTACAAGGCTACAGTAATTAAAACAGCATGGTACTGGTACCAAAACAGAGATATAGACCAATGGAACAGAACAGAGGTCTCGGAGGCAACACAACATATATACAACCATCTGATCTTTGACAAACCTAACAAAAACAAGCAATGGGGAAAGGATTCCCTGTTCAATAAATGGTGTTGGGAAAGCTGGCTAGCCATGTGCAGAAAGCAGAAACTGGACCCCTTCCTGACACCTTACACTAAAATTAACCCAGATGGATTAAAGACTTAGACATAAGACCTAACACCATAAAAACCCTAGAAGAAAATCTAGGCAAAACCATTCAGGACATAGGTGTAGGCAAGGACTTCATGACCAAAACACCAAAAGCATTGACAACAAAAGCCAAAATAGACAAATGGGACCTAATCAAACTCCACAGCTTCTGCACGGCAAAAGAAACAGTCATTAGAGTGAATCAGCAACCAACAAAATGGGAAAAAATTTTTGCAGTTTACCCATCTGACAAAGAGCTGATATCCAGAATTTACAAAGAACTAAAACAGATTTACAAGAAAAAAACTAACAAGCCCATTCAAAAGTGGGCAAAGGATATGAACAGACACTTTACAAAAGAAGATATACATGAGGCCAACAAACATATGGAAAAATGCTCATCATCACTGGTCATCAGAGAAATGCAAATCAAAACAACATTGAGATACCATCTCACGCCAGTTAGAATGGCGATCATTAAAAAATCTGGAGACAACAGATGCTGGAGAGGATGTGGAGAAATAGGAACACTTTTACACTGTTGGTGGGAGCGTAAATTAGTTCAACCATTGTGGAAGACAGTGTGGCAATTCCTCAAGGACCTAGAAATAGAAATTCCATTTGACCCAGCAATCCCATTACTGGGTATATATCCAAAGGATTACAAATCGTTCTACTATAAGGACACGTGCACACGAATGTTCATTGCAGCACTGTTTACAATAGCAAAGACCTGGAACCAACCGAAATGCCCATCGACGATAGACTGGATAGGGAAAATGTGGCACATATACACCATGGAATATTATGCAGCCATCAAAAATGATGAGTTTGGGTCCTTTGTAGAGACATGGATGAACCTGGAAACTATCATTCTCAGCAAACTGACAGAAGAGCAGAAGATCAAACACCACATGTTCTCACTCATAGGTGGGTGTTGAACAATAAGAACACATGGACACAGGGAGGGGAGCACTATACACTGGGGTCAGTTGGGGGGAAATAGGGGAGGGACGGTGGGGGGTGGGGAGCTGGGGAGAGATAGCAAGGGGAGAAATGCCAGATGTAGGTGATGGGGAGGAAGGCAGCAAATCATACTGCCACGTGTGTACCTATGCAACAATTTTGCATGTTCTTCGCATGTACCCCAAAACCTAAAATGCAATAAAATAAATAAATGGGGAAAAAAAGAAAAAAGAAAGAACTACCGGGACTAGACATGTTCAAAATGGCGGCTCCATCTCCCCTTCTCTGCCAACCACGTGTCTGCTTGTTAGGAGCATACAAAATGACGCCCACCAAGGGGAAAGTTTATTTGCATAATAAGATTAGGGTGGGGTAACCAGCCTTCCCCACATGCTTTGTAAACATCACACCTGATGGAACCAATGTGTGAGCCCTACATAAATTAGACGACGCCTCCTTACTCCGGACTATAAAATCTGGTGCATCTGGGCCTAGCCAGCCTTTTCCTCTCAGAAGTCTCCTCTCTCTCATTAGAGAGTGAGCTGTTTTCCTGTCTCTTTCTTTTACCTGTTAAACATCCACTCTTAAACTCCTCATGTGTGTCTGTGTCCTAAATTTTCTTGGCGTGAGATGACGTACCCCAGGTATTTACCCCAGACAATGTAGCCACTTCACTAGGAAGCTAGATGGAGATAAACCTAAAAAGCTTTGGTTTTTTTGTTTGTTTGTTTGTTTTGAGACTGAGTTTCGCTCTTGTTACCCAGGCTGGAGTGCAATGGCGCAATCTTGGCTCACCGCAACCTCCATCTCCTGGGTTCAGGCAATTCTCCTGCCTCAGCCTCCTGAGTAGCTGGGATTACAGGCACACACCACCATGACCAGCTAATTTTTTGTATTTTTAGTAGAGATGCGCTTTCGCCATGTTGACCAGGATGGTCTCGATCTCTTGACCTCGTGATCCACCCACCTCGGCCTCCCAAAGTGCTGGGATTACAGGCGTGAGCCACCGCACCCGGCCCTAAAAAGCTTTAGTGTGAGCAACTTGAAATCACACAGGAATCTCCTTGAAAATATAGTTTGCAATTTCACCAATTCAGACTGATCTTCCATTTCAATTGGTCCAGAGGAAAGAGGCTTTGCCCAAATATAGAGGGTTTCCCCCATCTAATATCTTCTCCAGTTGAACCTTGTAAAGATATTGCTAAGAGGAATGTTTGAACAAATGCTTAATCATTAACCATGAGCAAGGAAAGCCATTAAATGAATGAACCTTCTGTGAATTAAATTGATTTTCTAGAAAATGAAATCAAAATTGAATCCAAGAATAAACTATCTTAAAATCACATTGAGTAAAAACATAAAACATTTTTTCACCAGAGCTGTAAAATTAAATTAACTAAAAGAGGAAATAAATGCTTTTGTGTTCCAAGGAATTGCATTTATTAGGACAATAGGTACCTATGAAGGAACCAAAACTCTAAAAAGAACTGTAATTGTTTCTCAAGATGATGATTTGTGATGTGAAAGTAAAGCCTGCTTTTGCTTTAAGTCACTTACCTGGAAGAGGGGAATCATGCTTGGCAGCTGCTCATTGCTGGACAGAAAGAACAGGGAAACTACCCAGATGTTCACAGAGACTGCTGAATCAGAGCTGGCTCCTTGCTGGGACAGGGATGGACAGTGTGTTTCCTCTTCCTCTATCATCTCTCCTGAAGTATCACCACTCTTTCCTTGGGTTCAATTTGCTTCTGTACATTTCTGCTTCTCATATGGGCTGGTCCAATAAGCTGTTCTGGGCTCAGCAACCTTTTTCTGTGAATTGAGTCATATCATGCCATGAAACCTGCAGAAAAAAATGTTGTGTCCAGATTCTTGTTTTGTTAGCCAAGTAAATACACCCACTGCTATAACAAACAGGTTCAGATTTCAAAAGCTTGACACCATTTTAAAGTCTAGGTCTCTCTCTTCCAAGTGATGACTCATGGATTTGGGCTCATTCTATCTTAAAATGCTACCATATCCAGTCATGGATATGGTAGGGAGAGATATGAATGGGAGGGAGAGAAGGAGCTCATGGAAGATTGTGCATTGAGTTTATGATGAGCCTGAAAGTGGCACACATCATTTCTGCCCACATTCCATTTGCTGGAACTCAGTGATGTGGTTCATCTAGATGCATAGAGAGCTGGGAAACATAGCTTTGCTTTGTGCACAGGAAGGAGAAGAGAACTGTATATTGGTGAATTGTAGTAATTTCTACCACCCTGGCTCTGCCCATCAATTCAGAAAACACTTGGTAATCTATTTTGCATGTCAGACACTGTCAAGGACTAGAGTAAATGGTGAGCAGTACATTGCCCTTGAGTAATCACAGTCTAGCAAGAGAGAAAAATGGGTAAATTAATAATTATGATATACCATGATAAATGTTCTAACAGAGACATTTGCTGAGTGCTGAAGGCACCCAGAAAAGAAGCAGGTTCAGGGAAGTCTTAGTTACATTTGAACTGCGTCTTGAAGAAGAGTGATCACAGCTGATGTTTTTTAATCACTCTCTGCTCACCAGGCACTATTCTAAGCACTTTTCGTGTATTAACTCACTTAATCATCACAACAAATCTAACAGGAAGGTGTTGTTATTATATCCACAGATTAGGAAACTGAGGCACCATGAAGTTAGGTCCCTTGCTCAGGGTCTCATTCTTTGCTAATGCCAGAGACAAGACTCTCTCAAGCAACCACACTATACTGTACAGAGAAGCAATAGAAGCTCACCAGAGAGGAAAGTGGGGGCCCTCTCTGCTCATGTAGGGCCTGCCTATAACATCGACAGCAGGAGAGCACTTGGAGGTATCGAGAAGCATGCCCTGGTAAGGTCTCACCACACCCTTATCGCCTGTGTCATGTAACTACGGGTCTCACAAGCAGACTGAGGGACTACCTTTACAAGGCAGGGTAGATGCCAGGACGTTAGGCAGATGGGCCAGATAGGAGCAAGGAACCCAAATGTTAAAAGTAGATGATCTACTAAGGCAGGGCCAGTGGCCACGGAAGGTATCCAAAGAGGGTGAATTATATAAAAAATGTATTTAGATATTATTAGGTTCAACATATATTAATCCAATGCTGAATATTCATAACATCAGACTCTGACCATTCCCAATTCCATGCTGACTATACACACTCACTTCCTATGTGTGGCAGAGGCTTCCAGTGCTCACCTATACCCTTCTCTCCTTCCTGTCACTCAGGAAGTCTCTACTCCCCAGCTCTCTTGCAGTTAGGTATGACCATGTGACTAGTCATAGCCAGTGAAATGTATGTAGAAATCATATGTGTTTCTCCTGCGCCACAGCATAAGGGAGTGACCTCTAGTCCTTTGCCTTCGCAACCCTAGAGGCCACCTGTTGAGATGGCAGCATAACAAGACAAAGTGCTGCCCAGAGAATCGCCTAACCCATATAGGACTTTATGCAAGCAAGAAATAAACCTTTTTTGCCTTCACCCCCTAAGACTTCTGAGCTTATTTATTAATGCAGCACTATCTGCTGAGTGTATTAATATATTTCAAGCCTATGCCCATCACTGGATTTGCTTTTACTTCTGTTTTGACCCTAGAATTCATGCCATCCTCACTTCATTATTCAGCCAAGATTGAATCTGTTAAATCTAATTCAGTAGCATGCGGGTATGGTGACTTCTAAAATCATTTATTAATGTCCACATTTTTTTTTTTTTGAGACGGAGTTCACTCTGTCACCTAGGCTGGAGTGCAGTGGTGCAGTCTCAACTCACTGCAACCTCTACCTCTCAGGTTCAAGCAAGTCTCCTGCCTCAGCCTCCCAAGTAGCTGGGATATAGGCATATACTACCATGCCCAGCTAAGTATTTTTTTGGTATTTTTAGTAGAGTCTGGGTTTTTCAATGTTGACCAGGCTGGTCTCAAACTCCTGACCTCAAAGATCTGCTCACCTTGGCCTCCTAAAGGACTGGGATTATAGGTATGAGCCAGCGTGCCCAGCCAATGTTCACATTTTTCAGTGAAGCTATAAACAAAACTCCTTGACCACCATTTGGACTGTCGCTGTCTGAATTTGATGTCATAATGGCCACAGAGTCTGAGCTATCTCCTAACACATCCCCTGCTCCAAGTAGAAATTTAACAGAATGAACTTTCCAGTCATGAGGCTTGACAGCATTGCCACCACCAGAAGAGGAAGCAGTCAGGTCAGGAGTAAGACTGCTAACTTCCTCACAGAAGTGTTGATTAGGCTTTATGCTACTAGCCTGATTGTGGAGGGAGCCTCATCAGTCCTCTTCTGAACACTGTGAATCCTTCCTTACCCTCCCTTCCCCACATACACACACACAAACAAACACATAAGATGTTACCAAATTGCAACATCCAAAATTTCTCAAAGAAGCTGGTTCCAATGCAGATGTGCCCCCACATTATGAGAAAACTACATTCAAGAAGTGTCGTATACAAATTCAGTCAGTAGAGAATGGCATCATTTGGTAAATTCCCATTTGTTTTATATGTTTCCTTAAAGAGAGATGTATACACATCTGTAATTCCAGCCTCAGCTTAATGACTTTCAGACAAAACACAGGGAAAAATATTAATTACAGAAAAGTGTCTTTTAATCTCTAGTACCAGTAGGATAGTCAGACACCAGTCATAAGCATAAAGAAAAATATGCTTCCTGTCATCACGATTACTTTCAGAAACACACACTGAAATGAGATTAGCAGCAAAACAGGAACTCAGAGAAAACCATACTCAAAAGCAAACAAAATGCAGAAATTATGTAATTGCCTAAAAGCCATGAAGTCACTTAGCTAAATATTTTAAGGAACAGCATTACTTAAAATAATAATCATCCTCACTTGACTAATAACATTTCATTTTCAGGGCATAAACAAACCCCAGGTTCAAATGATTAGTAGTCCAAGTCAGATGCCTTGCAATCCGCCCCAGCCCCCATTTCCACTCATGCTGTTTCCACCCATTCCTTCACCCCACCCATTCCCAGAACTTCTGTCTTAGATTTTGATGATACTAGTTGAAGGTATAGATTAAGATTACCACATAATTATTATTGTGCTATATATCTTCTAGGTGATATTTTTACATTTACTTTTATTTTATAAAGAGAAATACAATCTAAGCATTTATATATTATCTCCAATATGTATAATTATCTAGATATTAAAATAAATATATATAAACTGGCTTCCATGTTTGCTCCCAACCTTTTTTATACTCTAACTTTCTTATTTTCATCATTCATTCTAGCATCTATCATCCTTGGTCACCTGGAATTTATCTTCAAGCACTTTTTTCAACACAGACTCATGTTAAACCTTGCAAAGGAAAATTGCCTATAATTTTTTTGAAACATGGTCTACAGAGAATATATTTCTGTTGCTTTCACACATAAAAGTCAACCTGGCTGGGTATAAAATTCTTGAATTACAGCCTTTTATAAACAAAACTCTGCAGATATTGCTTTTATATAACTATCATAGAGTGGTGTGATTATGGGAGGTTTTATATTTCTTTTCATTGGCATTTTAGCATTATTTTATTTGTTCCACAATAAATGTAATTTTTTAAATTAACAAAAACAAATAAAATCAGTAGATTTGTGCTGAGTGACTTACGTTCCCACATTCTTCTGGATGTTGAGAGGCACACCAATAATCGCTATTGTCAAAGAGGCACTAACTTACCTGTAAGTCACATATTGATGATATAAATGAATTATGTAACTACAGAAGTAATTTTACAGTTAACAAAAATACAATATGGATACAATATTATATTCTCTAGGGGAAAAAAACAGTAGTGCATCTGGAATGCCTAATAAAACAAAAACATCAGAGTCCTCAAACTGATCCATGATCCTGCACAAGTCAAGGTTTTGAAATCTGAAGGCCACAGCGTCTCACAACAGTTAAGCTGTAGTTCTGACCTCCTTTTGGTTGCACAAACATATTACCTCTTTATTCAAAAATATTAGAACCCTCACTACCACCAGAAGAAAAAAGATATGTCAAAACTGAATATACTTTGAAGGAGGTCAGATAGAGGACTATAGAAATTATTAAAAACATACTGTGTTCAGACAGCCTGGGTTTTGGTCTGACTGTACCATGTTACTATGATCTATTTATACTCACAACACTTCTGACACCAAGAATGTGCCTTTTTCCACACCAGCAACTAATTCCTCAACTCTTCAGACACCAACTAAGTGTCCTACAATTTAATTCAATTTTCTGATGCTATCTATGTGAGGTTAGCATCAGATCCCACAAGGGCTCAGTCTCATAAGACAGCCCCCATATCAGACACTTACCACAAGTGCCAAGCCTCCCAAGCTTCTGACCAACCAGCTATAAGCTGGAGTTTTCTATGAACCCTTCTCAGGTTTAATAAATTGTAAGAACAGCTCATTGGATTCAGGAAAACAGATAGAGACTAATACTGGTTTTTGTTTTGTTTTGTTTTGAGATGCCAGGCTGGAGTGCAGTGGCACGATCTTGGCTCACTGCAACCTCCAAATCCCTGGATCAAGCTATTCTCCTGCCTCAGCCTCCTGAGTAGCTGGGGTTACAGGCACATGCCACCATGCCAAGCTAATTTTTGTATTTTTTAGTAGAAACGGGGTTTCACCACGTAGGTCAGGATGGTCTCAATCTGCTGACCTCACGATCTGCCTGCCTCAGCCTCCAAAAGTGCTGAGATTACAGGCATGAGCCACCATGCCTGGCCTAATACTGGTTTTTTACAAAAGGATATGACTCAGGAAGAGCCAAGTGGAAGAGAGGCACAGAGCAAGGTATGTGGGAAGGGACACAAGGCTTCCATGTCTTCTCCTTAATGCTAGCCTCCTGCCACCTCAACGTGTTTGCCAATCCAGAAGCTCTCCAAACCTTGTTGTTTAGGATTTTTAGATTGTTTAGGATGTCTATGTTCTATTGCATAGGCATGGTTGATTAAATCATTGGCCATTGGTAATTGAATTCAATCTCCACCCCTCTCCCTCTCCAGAGGTCAGGATATAGGACTGAAAGTTCCAATTCTCTAA
This sequence comes from Sapajus apella, assembly GCF_009761245.1. NCBI lineage: Eukaryota > Metazoa > Chordata > Mammalia > Primates > Cebidae > Sapajus > Sapajus apella. The sequence continues at coordinate 7,663,255 of NW_022436966.1, forward strand.
TCAAGGATTGGTTCCTCTGGCAATCAGCCCCCATTCTGAGACTATCTTGAGGCTCACCAACAGTTGCCTTATTAACTCAGGTATGTTTGAAAATGGTTTATGATAAATAACAAAAGATGTTCTTTTCACCTCTATCACTCAGAAAAGTACAAGGGTTTCAGGACCTCTCTGCCAGGAACCAGAGACAAAGACTAAAAATATATTTCTCATTATGTTACAATATCACACAATGTGCTAGTTGTAAGTGACCCTGAGCAAATTGCTTCCTATGTGCCTTCATTTTCTCATCTGCAAAATTAAGATAAAAGTAATATCTCCTTGTGAGACTGCTGTAAGAATTAAATGAGTTAAAATAAAGCACAGTACCTAGCATCTAGGAAGTGTGAGTCAAGTATTTGCAATGAGCTAAATGAGTCAGACAACATACAAGTTGCATGTGGACCTTCATTATTTAACATGTTCTCCACGAACACCTATGACCAGTGAGGTGGGGAGGGCAGATGGTCTTCTTCCCATCCCAAGCCAGTTAAGCAAGCTGAGGGAAGGTGATGGGGTCTAGTTCAAATCATGGGATGGATTGGTGTCACAGCCAGAGCCAGATTTTCCACTCCACTGTGCTGTCCCTTAGGCTAACTTTCAAGCTGCCCTGCCATCAAGTCTGGTCATTCAGAGATGGTGCCACTGAGGAACTTGTTGCCCAAGTCCCAGGTGAAGCTTCCCATTAATTTTCAAGGTAAATAGAGAAACAGTCCTTAAAATATCCCCCTACAAAATAAGAAAATCCTACTGCAGTTTTATTGGTTTTGTAAATGATTGTTTGTTTGTCAGAGTACAGAGGATATTTTGTTTGTTCATCTACCTAGTAACTGTAGATTTCCCAACTTACTTTCTTTCCAGAGGAAGTTGGTCCAAAGCCATGACTGAGAATCCCATGTGAAGATTCAACATTGCTATTTAAAGCAACTACAGTGAAGTCAAGAAGGAGTTTTTCATTTCACCTAGCGTATTTGAAGAGTTGGAGTCTCTCAGCCTCATGGTCTCACAATTAATTTGTTGGCACAATTAATCTAAATAAAAGGGAGGATTTTATTCTCACATTCCTTAACTCATAGTAGGAAAATCCATCAGGCTCAACACCTTGAAACATCCTCCCTAACTCCCACAGCAGTAGCGAAGAACCTTAAAAGGGAAAACACTAAGAACACGAGCTCCAGAAGCTCCTCCACCTTCCATCCAGCCGAGCCTGCACACATAACTTACCCTCTCTGAGCAAGGTGTTTTCTGCATCATAGAGATGTAATTGTACTTACTTCATAAGGTGGTTGTGAAAATTAAATGGAAAAATAAACCTAAGGCACTTAGCACTGTGCCTTGCATGTTTATGATGGGCTCTGTTATCACTCCATGCTCAAGGATGGAATTGCTATAAATCCTGTCACACCAAGTGATGGACAGTCACTGTGCCAACCCTACTGGCTTCCGTCTGTTTACCCGAAGAACTTTCTGTGTCATAATACATAATAGGTTATTCATGTATAACCTGTGTTCCCAGAACAAGCTCTTGTTTCATGGTTTTTGTAAAGCCCCCTAAAAGTTTATCATGGAAATCCTGAATCTCACCCCTATGATGAGGCACTTTCTTGTAAGTCTGGTTTCAGTTGATTTTTGACCTTTATTAGTCAAAGTTATGGAGTCCAAGTTTCTTTGCTCTGTGCCTCCCTAGGGATTCATTGAAGAAACAGCTGGGGTGGTGGCTTACTTACTTTTAGGTTAAATTCAGATAGCACATGATTAGAAATCTCCATTTTGCCCTAGAGAGGCCAGGATCCCTCAGAATCCCAAAAGCAAGAGAGATACCATATCACCCCTAGGACCAAAGGGGCACCCTCCTGCCTGGGGTATGGGAAGCTCCCAAGACCACCAAGAAGGACACATCTCAGTGGCCCACCTGGCACTGGCTGGTTCTAATCTTCAGAGGGAGGGACAGCAGAGGAGACAGGCAAGCTCATGTGCTGGATCCAAGCTGGCCATGAGCTCCAAATTGCCAGGATCTGGGTACATCTCAGAAACTCTGGAAATCTACCCCAGAGGCAGGACCATAAAAAAATGGCAATGAGGGGTCCTTACCTCCTCCTGCTTTTAGGGAGAAGCTGAAGCTGCCAGTGAGAGCTGTTTGTTCTCCCATCTGACAACTCCTCCTATTCTCCTCCCAAAGTTGGGTTTATTCTCAGCAAGGGATTGATGACTGCAATGGGATTGAGCAAATGTTGTCATTAGATAATACCTGGGAAAGATAATACCTGCAGTAGGATTTTCTCATTTTATTACCTGAGAGGTAGTTCACAGCTAACCAAAAAATCAACTTAAAAGGTTTACACTTCAACTCCTCCTTCCCTATGACCTTGGCAAATTGGAGGAGAATTCTCTTTTTTTTTCCCCCATTTATTTATTTTATTGCATTTTAGGTTTTGGGGTACATGTGAAGAACATGCAAAATTGTTGCATAGGAACACACGTGGCAGTGTGATTTGCTGTCTTCCTCCCCATCACCTACATCTGGCATTTCTCCCCTTGCTATCTCTCCTCAGCTTCCCACCCCCACCGTCCCTCCCCTATTTCCCCCCAATTGACCCCAGTGTGTAGTGCTCCCTGGAGGAGAATTCTCTAGTCATCTAATTCCTCTCCCTTTCCTATGTCTCTTCCCATTTGCTTCCTTGACTTTTACCACCAGCTTCCTGTATAGCCTTTCTACTCTCCCTTTCTAAGTAAATCTTAAAAGCCTGAAAGAGTAGAGAGGTACAAAAATGTGGATACAATGCTAATCATGCAGTCACAGACATGTAATGATAATACTGCAAAATACTTTATATATGGTCTTCTTGGATGTGAGAAGTGTGCATGGTAAAGAGTCTAATTCAAAGACCCAGAACAAGCATAACATTGCAAAGTTCATACAGGTGCTTACAAGAACTAGGCTGAAGAGGCCTTAGTCATTTGTTCTTCTGTTTGACTTTTGACAGAAGAGCTTGCAACTTGGAAACAGTCACAGGGCGAAATATCATCACATCAGGCTAATGGGAGCCTCTCCCTCTCTCTCTCTGTCTTTCCCTTCTCCCTGTTTCCCTTTCTATTGTCAGTGAGATAAAGGGAGATACCATTGTCTCCCATTCAGGAGCTCATTATGACCAATGGACCCATCATAAGCAGAAAATCTTCTGTTCCACAAACTTCATACCATCATATCGCAGAACAAAGATGGGAGGCTCCATCCTTTCATTTTATTTGCTAGGACAAGAATTCTGCCCAATTCTTACCCACTGTCTGATTTCTCACCAAAGGGGCATTTGCAAGATGAAAGATTTAAATTCTGTGAAATATTTCACTTGTCATCAGCCAGGGGCTCCAGGCTCCCCAGCTGTGCCGGTCAGTTCCAGGAAGGTTCCCTGAGCCTCCCTCATAGGCAAGGCCACACTGCTCCCAAGTGGCTTCTGTGGAGAAGTAGGAAGCCAGACGTGGCTGGAGCTGGAATGCTCTCCAGACCCAGGGAGCCTGCCTTGCTGCAGTCTCACTACTAAGGAGCCCACCTGCAGACCCCACCCTAGAGGCCCTTCCTAGCACCCACCATGCTGGGGGAGCGCAGCTGCTCACACCTCCAAGAAGACTTTTTGTTGTAACAAAGAAGGCAGCCCTTTTAATAACTCTAAAAAGCTGCAGGGCTAGTCTAACCAAAGAAAACCCCGAATTCAACCTGGACATCATCATAGCGAGAGTTGTTAAGACAGAAGCATAGGGAGCCCTCTTCACTCCCACTCTCTTTTTAAGAAGGCAAAAGAGACAAAAATGACTGGAGGCTAAAAACAATTATTAGTACCTATTGCATAGGCTTGTTTGTAGCTCAAAGCAGCTCCCAATTTTTGATGAATCTACTTACAGTCATTTATAAAGGTAAAGCAGTCTTAATAAGCAAAGCTTCCTTCAAGCTCATCCTTTTGTCAACAATTAAAAACACAACCTATCTTTGTAATTGGTGTTCCTGTAACATTGTTATTTCACCCCAAGGAGGACGGACTATTGTTTCTAGCATTATGATGAGTTGTGCTCAAGGTATAGAGCGATCCCACCTTATTAGCTCTCATTTAACAGGAAGCAGGGGCAGGCTGGTACACCTCCTTAATAAGACAGCAACATTAAGAACTCCCCCAAAAAAATCTTCAGAGACACTACCCAGCCCTTCCAATTTCAGAATCAGAATCACCTGGGGAAATCTTAACACTCCCAAAACCTAGTCTGTACCCCCAGGCCAATTAAATCAGAACCACCTGATGGTGGCCCCAGGCATCAAGGTTCTGAAGTTCTTCGGGACATTGCAATATGCAGACAAGTTTGAGAATTGCTCTCTGAGACAGTAGTTTTTAATTTTAGCCTCACGTAAGAATCAGCTGGGAAGCTGCTAAACACTATCCATTCTCATACCCCACCCCACCCCACCCCCAACCCAACTGAATCAGAGTATCTGGGGATGGCACCCAAAAGACTCTGAAGCACTGAATGTTGAGAATAAAATTTGATGATTAAATGGCTTCATTTTCTTACAAAAACGTGTTCACAAGAAAAAAAAAAAAACAGAGAATCCAGAAGTTTTTAAAAACCATACATTTTAGGCATGCAAGATTCTAAATTCTACTTTCCAGAAATAACCACAGTTAATTACTTTCCTGGGGTTAATATGGGAGGTATTCAGGGAATATGTAAATGAAGAAAGGTGGACTCACAGGTCTTTAATTCAAAATCTCTATCACCTTCCTAAACTCTGTCCAAGCAACTGGAGGCTGAGAGGTTGCATTACACACACACATCCCGCACTAGAGAAGGCCTGGGGAGACTCTGAAGTTCTTTTCATCACCAAGAAGCCCCTTTATAATTTCATTTTGCCAGTCCTTAAATTAGAAACATTTTGCTTGCTAAACTAGATTTATGAAGTAACACTTACCTCATTTGCCCATTTTTTTAATTAACCAGATTTATATAACTTCCAATCAGAGGCGCTGATCAGCGCAAAACAAACCAGACCTAGCAACAAGTTGCAACAATGTCATCCCAGAGCAAAGAAAAGTGAATGCTAATTAGGCTGCAATTTAGCTTAAGTAGACTTGGCTTCTGTTTTTTTGTTGAGAAATTTGAAATACTAAAATACAGAAAACAAATCACTACTGTTGAGAGCCTAGGGATATTTGAGGAGTGAAAGGAAACAAGATGAATAACTGATGTCCCTAGGGCAGTAGGTTAAAAGGGAGAGGGTTGGAGAATAAGGGTGGGGGTTCACTATAATGTTACAATTGTTAGAAACTTTATTCTGCTGATAATTACACATGAATCTTTGGGCAAATCAAGCTATCATCTCTGGGCCACATTTTCCCATTGGTAAAATGAGAGTAGCTAAGCTAAGGCAGTGCTTCTCAACCTCAGTGCTATTGACATTTGGGGCAGGATGCTCCTTTGTTGCAGGGACTGTCCTATATGTTGTAGGATATTTAGTGGCATCCCTGGCCCCTACCCAGTAAATCCCAGTAGCACACCCCTGGCGAGGGCAATCAAAAATGTCTCCAGACATTGCCAAATGTCCTTGAGGCAAAATCACCCCTAGTTAAGAACCACCATTCATGGGTTATTCTGAAATTCTATTTGTGAAAATTCACAAATTATGCAGAAGTTGGAAGGATGAGTTTGGCATATCAGAGAACATGTATATTAAAAAGCCAAAGATGAAAGCGTGCAAAATCACCCCTTAAAGCAGAAGTTCTCAATCTTGGCTGAGTTTTAGAATCACCTAAGGAGTCTTCCAAAATCCCATTCTCAAAGTGAACCCCCTGACCAATTGAATCAGAACCTTAGGGTTTCAGCAGAGTTCTCCTGGTGATTCCAGTGTGCAGCAGTTTGCGGGCCATTGCAGGAGAGCTTAGTGTAAGACAGAAGTAACAATAAGTCTGTTTATCTCTTATGATTCTGATAATACTTTAGCATTTCAATCAATAAGAAAACCGAAAGCCCACGCTGTACTAAAATTTTGCAAAGCACTGGGAAACAGACCATGTTAAATCAGTCAAATCCCAAGTTTTAGGTTTAAGTGAAACCTAGATGCACTTCCCAGAGAATTATATGAGCATATGGACACCTAAACAAAATCAAAACGCTCAGTGTCTCTGGAGGAGGCACCATCATTCCTCCCGAGAATCGTCTGTTCTCTGCAGTTATTGACCTGAGACCATGCCAGCCATGGTCTCCAAACCATGACTGTCAATTGCATTAATCCCTTCCAGCAAGAGCTCATCTTGTTGGAGAGGATTATCAAATAAATGACAGTTTATCAAGTAAATGACAATCACATCAAAAGAAAATGTGTGCACTCCTGGGAAGAAGAAGATACACTTTCTTGGACTCATTTCTGAGTGAAATCAGCCTACGTGGTCAGGCTTGGAAGAGGCTTAGACATCTAACCAATGAAGCAAGGCCACTACCAACCAGACTTAACATGAAAATGGCATAAGCAGTTCAAAGGAGCCAGTGAAAAGTACAGAATCCTGGACTGTTCCCTGGGGATTCTGTGCTGTTTAACTTGGGACTCTGCAAAGTGCTCACAGTTACCCAAGAAGAAAGTAGTGCAATAAAAGAATGCACTCTTATTTACCATAATTTTTGGTTGATATTACAAACTAATAGCGGTGTCAGCCAAAATTTTTTGAGCACTTACTCTGTGCCAGGTCCTGTGCTAAGCATTTTATATAAATTGTTTCATTTAATTCTCATAACAGCCTGATTTGATTGTTATTATTATTATCCCTATTTTACAACTGAGGAAACTGAGGCTTAGAGAGGTTAAGTTACTTACCCAAGGGCATGTTTTCAGCAAGCACAGAAATGGGAACTAAAATGCGTGACAGCAGAGCCTAAATCCGTGGACATGGTATCACATAGCCTCATAGGTCTTCCATTCATTTGTCAGATCATGAAATGAATAACATTGCATAACATTCTTTCCATCAAGAATTTTAAAATGCTCTTTAAAGTATGTTGTGCACAGGCCTATGCCTAGCTGTGATTCAAATGAAGAAATTCCATGCCAGGGTTCTCAAAGTGTGTCTTCAGCCCTCCTAAATCAGAAACACTTAGGGAAGCTTTTCAAAACGCAGGTTCCTGGGTTCCATCTCACACCTACCATATCAGAATTTGGGGTATGAAGAGGCAGCCACGGGCCTCATCTGAATTTTGAACAAGCTCCATGGGTGATTTTTTTCCTCACCAAGGCTTGAGAAGTACTTCCTTAGAATTGGCACACTTTTGCATCCACAAAGCATAGCCTTATGCCTGCAAAATTTGACAAAATTTGCCTCCCCAAAATTACAACACAGAGAAAACACAAAGATCGACTTTAAGAGCCAGAAGATTCCCAGGAAGTTCTTTTAAAGATCCCTGGATTTAGCATATTCAATTTTAGACATAAATTCACTTACCAGAGTATGTCATACTTTGCATTGAGAATCTGCCTTCCTCTGGAGACTGGAAATCTGCTTTCTTAATATCACTTAAGCTGTTACTCAAAGCACTCAACAGACATGCTCCTGCACACACACATCCCTACAAGAATTTGAGTAAACACCGTGTAACCAGAAAATAAATTTGCTCTCAAATAACCATTATGACTTTTCTTATATGCTCACATTAAAATAACATTTGGAGTGAGAGCCATCAATAGAGACAGAAATTATAGACCATGTATTCCTTGGCTAGATCTGAGCCTTTCAGGGCTGGGATGGTATCTTACTCCTCTCTGTCTCTCTAGTTTTGAACCCATAGTAGGTAATAAATCCAGCTTTGTGTTAAGAAAGAAGAAAAAAAGAAAAGGAAGGAATTAGTGAGCAAATCATTTCCCCAATGAGAAGGAGATTCCAAGGCCATCTCTTCCCCACACAGCTCTTGGATAGGACTGCTCTCCAAATATAAGAGAACAGAAAAGGCTTTTCTTTAACTGCCTGACTTCTCTCAGTAGCACTTCTTTAAATCTTGAAACCATGCCAATTTGTAACAAAAAATAATCACCTCAACATTTTCAGTACACACATACAACACAAAGTGAACCTTCAAATGAAAACCAGAATAAAACACACTGAGGAGGAAAAAGAAAGAAATAAAAGACAGATTGTGGCTTTAAAAAAAAAAAGGCATACAACACACCAGGGGTTGGAAAAATTTCAAATATTCATTTATGGCAAAGATTGTGTTGAGTTTTGCTTCATTCTGCTATTCATGAGTTTCATATTCTTCCTTACATTAAAACGTATTTATGCTGCTGCTTCATTCTCTCCAGTCCCTGTGTAGCATGAATAATCACTTAGACTGTAGGGCCACAGATGTGCACTCATGCACATGCCTGCATCACACCCAAAGGTCAGCCTCTTGATTCCTGGGAACTCATGTGATGAGCTAATTTTCAAACTGCTGTAAAATGAATACTAGGGATGATACAAGTCAAACAGCATCAGGAGAACCTATGTGTGGGGTTGGTTTCCAGACACTGGGATAGTTCTGAGTTGGTGTATTCAGAGAATGTCTTGCCCAGACTTCCCACATAGTCACATCAAATTATACACATTCAGAGCTTGAGGAGACCCTAGAATCACTGCTTCCAAATTCCTCATTTTACAGACAGGGGAATCAGGCTCAAAGTGAAACTGCTTGCCCATAATCAGATGATGAGTTGTGCTTGAGTATCCAATCCAGCTGTCTCTCTACTATGCCACAGGGGGACCCATATTTTGCACTTAATAGATAGCAAGGCGGTAGTTCAACAAGAAAATTCATCTAGAGTCTTCTTGATAATGACTTCAAGATCTAAATTCAATTTCTAAAAATAATTGCCAATTTTTGTTACAGTTCCTAAAGAATGCTGTGTTCCAATAATCAATATTATAATAAATGAGTTCTAGCTCTTCTTGTTTGTTATTCTCTTTTTTTAAGTGCTAGTGGCTAATGGGGATAAAATATGAAAAAGAAAAGAGGCTTTGAGGTTTATCTACAAAGTGGATATTCCCACTGGCTACATGCTTTTACTTCATAACTCCAACCTTAGATACAGTCAAAGAGGCAATGCCTCTAACACAGTGCTTCTCAAACTTGATTATTATATGAATGTGACTGTATTAGTCCATTCTCATGCTGCTATGAAGAAATGCCTGAGACTGGGTGATTTATAAAGAAAAGAGGTTTAATTGACTCACAGTTCCACATGACTGGGAAGGCCTCAGGAAACTTACAATTATGGTGGAAGGCACCTCTTTCCTGAGCAGCAGGAGAGAGAATGAGTGCAAGCAAGGGAAATGCCAGATGTTTATAAAACCATCAGATCTCATGAGACTCACTCATTATCACAAGAACAGCATGGGGAAACCACCCCCATGATTAAATTACCTCCACCTGGTCCGGCCCTTGACACATGAGGATTATGGGGATTATGGTTCCAGGTGAGATTTGGGTGGGGACACAGAGCCAAACCACATCACCAACAAAATACATGCAATCACTAAATAAGTCAGAGTGGAGCTGAGATGCCCATTTCCAATAAGCTCCCAGGTGATTTTAATGCTGCTTGTCACAGGACCACACTTTGAGTAGCAAGATTCTGAAGAACCATTCACAGTGACCAAAGTATCAAAGCCATGCAAACTAAAGCAGTTGGCTAGGAGTAAGAGCCCAGTCAACAGCCCCTAAAAGCAATGCTTATAATGAAAATAGCAGGGCAGAACCAGCCAACAAAAATTAGTCACCAGCTAATTAAATCATGTCCCCTGAGACTTAAGTCTACCTTACCTAGATGTCAATGTCAGAAAAGCTCATGTCAACATGCAATGGAAATATATTGTACTTGTCCAGGAAACTCAACTCAGAGAAATAAGTCTGGAAGCAGAAAGGCAACAGAAATTCTAATTCTCTGTATTAATATGCAGGAGCAAGGAATAAATGAAACCAGAGCACTTTCAGTTGCTTATAAATAACTTCAATGCCAAGTACAAGGAAATGAAAAGCTCTTTAATGAAGCCAGGGGAGTGCTGCACTGAGTCCAGCCTTATCCTTAGTTTACTAAACAAACCAAACCATCATGTCTAACAACTTTGCCTAGAAAATACATTTTGTGCCAGACGGACATTATTTCAGAAAATCAAATGGGCAACTTAATTTCAACCTTTCTGATTAAGTAGATCCTAGCCTCTCCATGAGCATACAGCCAAGCTTTCCCTAAGGGAATTGAGTGGTAACATGGAGAGCATGACCGTTTCTTTGGCTTAAGGAACACATTAATTTATCTGGTTTATAGAATTTAAACATCTGACAAATGACAGTGGGGTTGATTTTATTCATCAGCTAATTGCTTTGCCACCTGGAGCTGAAGCTTTATATATGCAGCTTATAAAAGATCTGAAAAGGATCTCAATTATTCTTTAATTTGTTCCTTGAATATAAAGTAGGAAAATCTGGCTTAATCAAACATTGTCTCAATTCTACTGGGATATGTCTAGTTACCTTATAACAAGGTAAGCTTTCATTTAATCATATGATATGATAATTCCCCAATTTCAAGCCAAGTATCCTCTTAGTTACAATCAATTTTCCACTGAAAAAATAAACATTGTCTCTTTACTGAAATCCCCGTAGAGAAAAATAGCCCTTTTTAATGAAACTTGCTGCTAATACAACCACGCTAGGAATTTTTGTGTAGGAATCCATTAAAGCCCATAATTTGACATTGCTGGTAAATTGCAGAATAAAGCGAGTTCTATGAACAATTCTCTATGCACATGGCCATTCTTGGCACACGTGGAAGAAATGGATAATGAGGACACACACACATACACACACACACAGAGCATTACTGGAATCTATTAAATCTCACTCAATAAATGTTTTAATCAAGTTGAATTCTACAATTTATCTGAGGGGAGAAAAAAAAGAGGAGAAACTAGCAGTCATGCAATTTTTTTAATTGCACTGAGTGAATCTGAAATGCCAGCATGTGCTAGAAGGCTGCTGGAAATCCCAAGTACAAAAATGGTAACTGGCAGGCAACTGGGACACCTCCTGAAATGTAATCCTGCAACAAGCTGAAAGTTAGATTGTAATACCATTATTTTCACGACCCAGGGTATTGTGGGTTTAAAGTCAAGTATTTGGTCCCCATCTTACCAAAATTCTCTTTCTCATCTCTTACAAGCCCCAGGAAGGAGCAATATAGCTGCCAAGAAGGGATCAGGCAGGGAGAACTGGGGGCCAGGCATTGCATAGTCTTCCTGGAGCAAAGCAGGCCACCAACTAGCACCTCATCTGAGAAAGTGGGGTTCTGGGGCCTAAGGCAGGTAAATGATAAAGGCACAGGCAGACAGGTGGCAACAGAGACCCTGGCACTAGGACCAGGGACTTGGGTACAAGGGCAGGTTTCCTGTTCCTGGAAACCATGCTGAAAGCAACACAGAACTCTAGTCCCTTAGAAACTATCGTACATAGTGAGACAAGGAAACAAAACAAAACGTGGGCAAGTGGGAAAGTCACAGGCACCCAACACAGAACAGGATCCAAGCACATGATTTGATCATAAGCGGTAATGCAAGAGACCAAGCAATGGGTGAGTCCTTGAAAACTCAGAGCAAAACCAATCCCACTGCATCATCTTCCAAAACACCTAAAACCAGGCCTTCCTTCGAAGTAGCATGTTCAATAAACAAGAAAATGTAGTCAAACAAAGCCTTGAATGTTAGAGCTGAAAAAGATTATAAGCAATAACTACTCCATTGTACACATAGATAACATGAGGCCCCCAGATGTTTGGAGATAGTATAGGGAAAGACCTGAGACTTTGGAGTCAAAATCCCAACCCTATAATTCACTGGATATGTTTCTTTGGACAGTTTTTGTGCTCTTGTGAAAGATAATAAGAACAGCAACTATTTCATAGGGTTGCTGTAAGAATTAAGTGTGAAAATTCATAGACAGCAATTACAATAGTGTCTGAGATATTTAAGAACTCAATAAATGAAGCCTTCTGTCATTAGATTATTATTAGTTATTATTAGTTATCATTTTTATGTATTTGGATTTCCAGTAGCCTTCTATTAATATTATTATTATCACCATTATGGACTGAATTGTGTCCCCCAAAATTCATATGTTAAAGTCCTAACCCCTAGTATACCTCAGAATGTGACTGTATTTAGCGATAGCGCCTTTAAAGAGGTCACTGAGGTTAAGTGAGTTCATAAGGATAGAGCCCTGGTCCAAAATGACTGATGTCCTTGCAAGAAGAGGAGGAGACACCAGGGATGCTGGTGTGCAGAGAAAAGGCCATGAGAGGACACAGCAAAAGGACAAGCCAAGGAGAAAGGCTTCAGGAGAAACCAAATCTGCCAACACCTTGATCTTGGACTTCCAGCCTCCAGAACTGTGAGAAAATAAATTTCTGTCAAGCCACCTGCTCTATGGTATTTTATTATGGAAGCTCTAGAGAAATAGCAACGTCATTATCATTATTATCTTACTCAAGTCACACTGCCAACTGTGACGGTGCAGAATGGGGACCCGACCTCCATGCTTGTTCCATCCGCTCTCCCTCCCACATTATTTCCCCAGGTTCCCTGTTAGCTCTATTATACTAAAACATTGGTTCCTTGCCTGTTAAAAGAGGCCAAGCTATTATTCAAGAAAACGTAGAAAGTCAAGGCAAGCGGATCACATGAGGTCAGGGGTTTGAGACCAGCCTGGCCAACATGGCAAAACCCCATCCCTACTAAAAAAGCAAAAATTAGCTGGGCATGGGGTACTATGGTGGTACACACCTGTAATCCCAGCTACTTGGGAGGCTGACATGAGAATAGCTTGAACCTGGGAGGCAGAGGTTGTAGTAAGCCAAGACTCCGCCACTGCACTGCAGCCTGGGTGACAGGGTGAGACTCTGACTCAGCAAAAAAGAAAGAAAGAAAACATAGAAATATAAAAAACATAAATATCTGGGAGAAAATCAAGTGTCTCTATGTCAGAGAGAGATACTGGTTCTGAAATTTATTCCCTCTCTTCTCTATTCGGAAGGTCTCTATTTATTGCTTTTGTAGCTATTTCTCTGTCTCAGAATTTTGAGGGTTGTTGAGTCTGAGCAAAGGGCCTGGCACATGAAAAGAGACAAGCTGAAACCCAGGGCAATAGAACCAATAAGATGAAATGTTTTCAACTGGACTTAGAAACATTTTGAGAGCACATGTCCTTTGTCTAGTGACTTCCTTTTCTCCAAGGTGGTTTTCTTGAATGCTGGACGGTAGGTGTGCTGTTAGTTAGTTATACAGATACCCCAACCCAATCAGCTTCTCCAAGATGAAATTATGTCATACAGTGGGATTCCTAACCAAATGCATCCTTGCTCCCCATCAGTGAGTGTCCCACGTGAGAAGAAACGGGTGGGTTTACATTTATCTCTCTGAAGGCAACTTACCACACATACCACACATTTTAAAGTTTTGCCCTTCTTTTCCAGCACACCCATGTGCAGGCCTGCACACACACCAATCCATAACCCCATTGCCCGATTCATCTATGCCCTTAATAGCTCTTACTCTAATTGCACTCCAGAAAACATGCTTCCACTAACCTCTCCTGAGTTTACAGTTGGAAGGTTGAGCAGAGAAATCATTTTGATGCTCCCTAGTCTAGATTCCTTGAAAATAGTTTTATTTACCTGCAAGCACGTTTTAAGATCTGATACAAAATTAGGGATGTTTCTTGAGCTGTGCCTACAGGCATAGTGTGGTGTCTGGAGAAGGAGCACAATAAAGCAAAAAACAGGTCCCTGCCTCTCAGGACCAGCTCTCTACTAGGTAGAGATAAGACACAGGAACTTAGAACAGTTCCACAGCAACCCAAACTATTCACAGTTAAGAGCCAACAGGAGTGTGACCAACTGGCAGTAGAGCCCAGGCCATTCAGTTCAGGACAAAGAAACATGGGGGCCTAGAAACTCTTCACAAGCTGTTTTTACAGTGGGCCTAAAGGGCCTGAGACCTGGGAGCAGTGAGTTTGATACAAATGCTGGTACCAATAGCTAAGGCAAGGCAATAAGTCAAGTTTGTAGAAGCAGGTAGATAAGTAGGTGAACTATAGGTACCATATGCTAATGATTCTCAGATTTCCATCTCCACCCCCTTTCCTGGGCTCTGACTCACCTATCCAACTGCTGAAAGACTTCAGTGTCATTGATCTGGGCAGAATGCTTGATCTGCCATCAGTTTGGCTGCATGCAAAAGAAATCCAAAATTGTAGCGGCTTAGCCAAGATTTACTTCTTGCTCACATAAAAGTCTGAGCTTGTTTGGGAGCTCAGCTCTGTAAAGTCATCAAAGGTCCAGGCTCCTTCTATGTTGCTGCGTTGTCATCCCTAAGGTGTCATCCTTGTCCACCTGTTGCAAATGGCTCATCACCAAGGAGCAGCATTCCAGCCACCAGGAAGGGACGGCCATGCCCTTATCCTTCAAAGTCATTATCAAGCTTTTACGTACCCCATTAGCAAGAATTTCGTCACGTGCTCATACCTAGCTGCAAGGAATTCTGAGAAATGCTGTATAGTCCTCATTACCAGGGACTCCATGTGCTTCCCAGGACAGCAGGTACTGGAGCCAAGCAGCAGTCTGTGCTCCTCACCAGCAGACTCCTCCTCCCATTACTGCCAGCATCATATCACAATGGACTCAGCACCTCTGTCTACCTGCAATCCAGCAGTGGGTCTGTCAGCTCTACCCTTAAATTGAATCTCAACTCTATCTACTTCTTTCCATTTCTAGTGCTGGGATGCCAGTTCACAATGACATCCTCTCTTACCTGAACTCCACAAAGGTCTCTAACTTTTCTTCCTGCTACCACTCCTGATATGGCAGCAGAGTGTCTTTTAGAAACGCAATCCAGCCACGTTCCTACCCTGCTAAAACCATCCAATGACTTTCCATTGTACTTAGAATGAAATCCCGAATTCTTGCCCTGGCTTACAAGGTCCTACATAGTCTGATGTCTGCCTAACACCAATGAGTTAAATGTTTTCTACATTTTTTAATTGAAGAATAACATACGTTCAGTAAAATGCACAAGTCTTAAGTATACAGCTTGCTGAATTTTTACCTATATGTATACACTCATATAACCACCACCCAGATCAAGATATAAAACACTTTTAGTATGCCAAAAGGCTCTCTGGTGTCCTTTCACAGGTAATACCTCCCCACAGATACCATGATTCTTTCTATCACTATAGAGTATTTTACCTGTCCTTGGACCTCATATAAAAGAAATTACACAGTATGTACTCTTTTATGTCTGACTCTTTTTTCTTAGTATTATACCTGTGGGATTCATCCATATCAGAGCACACAGCATGAGTTCAGTCTTTTCAATACTAGGTAGTATCCATCATATGAATGCACTACATTAATTTTTTCATTCCATTGTTAATGGACATTTGGGTAGTTTCCAGCTTGGGGGTATTATAAATAAAATGATGTGAACACTTTTGTATAGGTCTTTTGGTGGACATATGTACTCATCTCTCTTAGATAAATACCTTAAAGTAAAATTGCTAAGTCGTAGAGTAGATAGTATGAACAACTCCAGTCTTTGACTTAATTGTATGTTATTATCCCCCTTGCTCACTATTCTCCAGCACACCAGCATTCTTTCTGTTCCTTGAACACACAAAGCTCATTCCTGCCTGGAGACATTTGTACACACTGTTCCCTCTCCCTAGAACACTCTTCCCCTGGTCTTTTACAGCCTGGCTTTTTCTCAAGACTCAAGTTTTACCTACTGCTGTAATTTCTCATTTGCTCTCCATTTATTATGCTCCCTTTCCCCAAAGTCTCTGACATTCATCTGAAGGAACCCAGATTTATCAAAATGCACTCAAAAAATACCCCTATCCCAACAACCACAGGGAGAGCTCCCAAATACAAGTGTCTATTCTACTCTCTCCCTCTTCCCATAGAGCTAGCACCTTCTGAAACCAGCATCATACCTGGGGCATTAACGGGTGACCATTCTTCTCCTGTGGACAAGGAATCAGTGACAAACCTGGAGATGTGCCTCTTCAAGAAATAATTCACTTCTCCCTTCAAGAAAGAACTCTGATCTTCCAGCTCAAACTCACATTGGCAACCTTGTGCCTTTGGCCTTTCAAATTCCCTGTATATCCACAGTTCTCCCTAACATTCCTTATTAAGACACATTTTATTTTTCAGAATTCCATCATTTTTTCCAAGATCACTTTTTGGTATCTAATATGGTTTGGCTGTGTCCCCACCCAAATTTCATCTTGAATTGTAGCCCTCATAATTCCCACAAGTTGTGGGAGGGACCCGGTAGGAGGTAATTGAATAATAGGGGTGGGCTTTTCCCATGCTGGTCTTGTGATCGTGAAGAAGTCTCATGAAATCTGATGGTTTTACAAAGGGGAGTTCACATCCACATGTTCTCTTACCTGCATCCATGTAAGATGTGACTTTCCTCTTCACTTACCTTCTGCCATGATTGTGAGGCCTCCCCAGCCATGTGGAACTGTGAGTCAATTAAACCTCTTTCCTTTATAAATAACAGTATCTTAAGGAGAGATAGCAACTCTGCTGCCAAAAGGGCCAGGATGAAAAGGTTAGAGATCAAACTTTCATCTTAAAACTTTTGTTCCAAGCAGACAGCTGTCCCAGCCACAGATGGAATGTATGTTGCACAAAAAATATACAACACTCTCTCTTACCTGGTTTTCAGATACTAAAAGTTTACATTTCCAGGAATGTTTGGAACTCCAAATTTACTTAATTAGAATTAAAAAGTAAATTACTGAAGTAGAAAATATCTAAATAGACAGAAAGAAAACAGAAAAAATTAACCTCCCAGACTATACTCGTAATGAATGATTTCCCCACTTTCTGGTGGTTAAGTATTTCTAAATGCTACATTCATTCAAAATTATCTGTCTTTCCTGAGCCTCCAAACTCAGTTATTACCTGAGTTTTGTACCATGGGCATCTGCTCCTTAGCAGTAAACCAGATCATCATGGTGCCATAAAACATTCCCTTGAATATCGAGTGCAGTTAAAGAGCCCTTCAACACTTCAAGTAATTCAGCCTCCCTTGCTCAGGCAGAAAAGAAAAGATCAACGTGAAGAAACCAGGTAAGAAGATGGAAGAAGTCTCTTTGCCTTTTGTTATCTCTTTCCTTCCTTCCATCTCTCTTCCCCATTTCCTTGCTTCTCACATAAAATATAACTTCCCTAGAAAAAACAAGAGTGATTTTTCTTTAAAATGCAAACCGAAAAAAACAGAAGACTAGAAACAAAGATGCCGTCTGTTATGTTAACAATGGATCATTCTGGGGAGTAAGAATATGAATAGGCTTTAATTTTCTTCGTTTCACTCTCCTGTATTTTTCAGTTTTTTTAGATAAATAAAAATTTTAAATATGCCCTATGCCTTTCAAAGCTCTGTTCCTACCACCCCATCCCAAAACTATTTTAGTATAACATCCTGGCAATCTCTTGTCCCCAAATAAATGGGAAATGTGATTTTTCTTTGAAAAGTTCCTGCTCCCTTCTCCCTTTTCAATATTATCTCCCTACCTACCATGACAGCCTCACCCTCCACCCAAGAATCAGTACTTTCTTATTTAGGGCTTAGAAGTCACTTCTTCAAGTTGGGATTATTGGATTTATTATTATTTGAGATAATTATAGATTCACAGGAAGTTGTAGAGCAATGTACAAGCAGGTCTTGGGCACCCTTCACCTGGAATGTTTCCATTCCAGTGTTAACATATTGCTGAACTATTGTACTACAGTACAATATCAAAACCAGGAAATTGAGACAACACAAATCATAGACCTTATTCAGATTTCACCAGTTATACCTGCACTTGTATGTGTCTCTGTGTGTGTGTGTCTGTGTGTGTGTGTGTGTGTGTGCAATTTTATCATATGCAATGAATAATTATTTCATCACCACAAGACTCCTTTGTGCTACCCCTTTATATCTATATCTACCACTCCCCTTGACCCTACTATATTCCTAACTCTTGGCAACCACTGCATCTTTATAATTATGTTATTTCATAAATATTTTATAAATGGAATCATGCAGTATGTATCCTTTTGCAAACGACTTTTACCTTGAGCATAATTTTGTTGAGATTCATCCAAGTTGCTGCATATGTCAATAGCTCTTTCCTTTTTATTGCTAAGTTGAATTATATGGTATAATATACCACAGTTTGTTTTACCAATCACCCATTGAAGGACAGTTGTGTGCTTTCCCATTTGGGGATATTAATAAACCTGCTATGAACATTATTGTACAAGTTTCTGAGTGAACATAAGTTTCCTTTTGCTGGGATAAATGCCCAAGGAGTAGAATTGCTGAGTTGCACGGAGTTACATGCTTAGTTTCTTAAGACACTGCCAAACTATTTTCCAGGATGATTATATAATCTTACATTCCCATTAACAATGTATGAATGATTCTGTTTCTTCACAGGCTTGCCAGCATTTGAAGTTATTGCTATTTTTTATTTTAGACACCTGAGAGGTGTATCCCATTGTGGTTTAAGCTTGCATTTCTGTAATGCCTAATGATGATGAACATCTTTTCATGTGCTTATCATCTGTACATCCTCTTCAAAAATGACTGTTCATGCCTTTTTCCCATTTTCTAAATAGATTGGTGGTTTTTTAATGTTGAATTTTGAGAGTTCTTTATATATTCTAGATACAAGTCCTTTGTCAGACACATGATTTGCAAATGTCTTCTCCTGTTTGTAATTTGCCTTTTTATCCTCTTAATATAGTATTTTGTGAAGCAAAGGGTTTTAAATCTTGATGAAGTTCAATTTATCAATATTTCATTTTATAGGCTACACAAAGTATCAAGTCTATAAACTTTTTACCTACTCTGAGTTCACAGAGATTTCCTCTGATTTTTTTTCTAGAAATTGTAGAGTTCAGTGTTTCACATTTAAGTACATGAGCCATTTTGAGTTAATTTTACACAAGTTGTGAAATTTGGGTTAACATTCAGTTTTTTGCCAACGAATGTCCAATTGCCCCAGCACAATTTACTGAAAAGGCTATTCCTCCTCCATTAAATTGCTTTGGCTCTTTTGTCAACAAATTAATTAGGTATATTTGTATGGATTTGTTTATGGGTTCCCCATTCTGTTCCATTGATTCACGTGTCTATCCTTCTGCAAATAACATACTACATTGATTTTCATAACTATATAATAAATCTTAACATTAAAAAGAATAATTTCCCCACTGACTTCTTCTTTCTCAAATTTATCCTCACTACTATAGTGCCTCTCCTTTTTCATGTGAAGTTTAGCAGACTTTGATTAACATTATACCTATAGATCAATTTAGAGAGAATTGGTATCTTGATTATGTTGAGTCTTCTAGTCTGTGATATGTCTACAAATATTTAAGTCTTTCATTTCTTTCATCAGCATTTTGTCATTTTCAGCATACAGATCTTGCACATATTTTGTGCCTAAGTATTTCTCTTTTTTTGCAGCATTTGTAAAAGATTTTTAAATGTTTAACTCATTGTCAGTATATAGCAATGCAATTGCGTTTTGTGTGTTGATCTTGTATCCTTCAATATTGTTAAACTCATTTATTTCTAGAAGTTTTTTCATAGATTTAGAGGGATTTTTCTATATACACAATCATGTTATCTGAAAATAGAAACAGTTTTATCTCTTCTTTCCCAATCTGAATGCCTTTTCTTTCTTTTTCTTGCCTTGTTACAGTGGCTAGAAGTACTAATACTATGTTAAATAAGACTAGTGAGTGCAGACAATCTTGCTTTGTTCCCAATCTCAGAGGGAAAGCATTTAGTTCTTCACCATTAAATACAATGTTAGCTGCATTTTTTTCTAGATGCTGTTTATGAGCTTGAGGAAGTTTTCATCTATTCATAATGTACTGAGAGTCTTTGCTCTAAGTAGGAATATATTGTGTTAAATTTGTTTTCTGCCCCAAGCGATATTATCAATGATATTGAAATGGTAAATTCTGTTGATTCATTTTAAAATATTGAATCAGCCTTGTATACCTGGAATAAATCCCACTTGGTCATAGTCTATTTTTGTTTTCCATCATTGCTGGATTTGATTTGCTAAAATTCTGTTGAATATTTTGAATATTTTTTCATGTATGTTTCTGAGAGACATCAGTCTATAGTTTTTTTGTTTTTTTGTTTTTTTTTCCTGTTGTGTTTGCCTGGTTTTGGAACAATAGTAATACTCACTTCATAAAATGAGTTGAATGATGTTTTCCCATATTCTATTTTCTGTAGAGACCATATAAAATTGGTATTAATTCTTCCTTGAATGTTTGATAAAAATCCTCTAGTTAAGTCCTTCCATCTAGGCCTGGAAATTTCTTTTTCAGTAGCTATTTAATTACAAATTTAATTTTTAAATAGTTATGCAACTATTTATGTTACCCATTTAATCTTGGCTGCATTTCAGTAAGTTGTGGTTTTTAAGGAATTGGTCTAAGTTTTTCATTTCTGAGCATAAATCTGTTCATAATATTCCCCTATTCTCCTTTCAATAGCTACAGGATCTGTTGTAATAGCCTCTGTTTCATGCCTGATATTGGTTATTTGTGTATTTTCTCTTTTTTAATTATTGTCAATCTTGCTTGAGATTTATCAATTTCATTAATTTCTTTTGAATAACTTGTTTTTTGATTCATTACTTTTTTGTATTGTTTTCCAGTTTTCAGTGTTATTGATTTCTGTTCTTTATTATTTCATTCCTTTGATTTGCTTTGGGCTTGTTTTGCTCTTTTTCTAGTTTCTTGGGATGAGAACTTAGGTTATTGATTTGAAATCTTTTATCTTTTTTACATAAGCAGTTGGTGTTATAAATTTTCCTCTCAACACTGCATCTCACAAATATTGATTTATTGTTTTTTTCATTTTTATTTGGTTGTATTTTTTAAATTTCCTTTAAACTTTCTTTTTTGATCCATGGATTCACTTTGGCTTTCCTCTATCAATTTCTAGTTTGATTTTATTATGCTTCAAGAATATACTCCATACAATTGCAATCCTTTTAAATATTTTAACTTGTTTTATGATCCAGGATACAGTCAATCCTGATGACTGTTTTGTGGGTACTTAAAAAGAATGCAAATTCTACTCTTGTTGGGTGAAGTATTCTATAAATGTCAATTTGATTCTATTGTTTGATGATATTTTCACTTATTCTGTATCCTTGCTGATCTTCTATTAGTTCTATCAATTGCTGAATGTGAAATGTTGAAGTCCCCAACTATTCAATATCATCTCCCCCATCTGTCATCCCAGTCCCCCTCCCCAAGAATCTAATACTTTGCCTTTTGGAAGCCAATCCCTTAAAGGGTTCCAAGTAGGGGAGCCACTCCCTTAAGGATTATTGGCACTTTACACCAAGGCCCTGAGCACTGGTGAGATGTGGTAAAACTCAAGGCTGAGACGTGCTGCAGGTGGGTGCCAGAAGAGACGCAGCCACACCTCAAAGTCAGTATAGGAGATAGCAGATGAGTCAATCAAGCAAAGCCAAAATTAATTCCAACCAGGAGGCTGGGACAGGCCAACAGCCAAGTGGAGTGGCTGTGAAGTCAGGAACCAGACAGGAAGCTCAAGAGGTGTCAGGATCCAGGACCTTGGAGGACATGTAAAGGTCTTATTTAATCTGATCTTTGATGGCCTAGCACTCCTATGTTAGGGTCAAGGAACACCTTCTGGGCCATACTATTATTCATCTTACAGATGTTCATAACTTCTAACATAACCCAAAGGATTGCTACTGGGACAATTTCTGTCACAGCCACAAAACAGCAGGGAAGATATTTTTGAGGCATATTTTCTGGATATTCTAAAATCATTCTAAATGAGTCTCATCTGACATCTCATTAGCCCTAGTCAGGGGCAGAAATGCTGTTGAAGAATCATTAGGCAAGATGATGTCTAGGGGCAGTGATTTAAGGAAAAAGGGTAAGACCTTCTACAACTTCAACTGATAAGCAGGATGTCTAATAACCCACAAGCTCCTGTCCCAGACTTCTAAGAGGCAGAAGGCACCATTTAGATGCACCTTCATGATTAACCTACCCCTCCCTTACAATATTCAATTGGGGATAACTCTGAAATGATGCTGACAATATTTTTTTATTTTATTTTTTATTTTAGATGCAGGGACTACATGTGCAGGCTTGTTGCATGGATACCTTGCATTGCATGATGCTGAGGTTTGGGGTATGAATGATCCTGTCACACAAGTAGTGAGCATAGCACCTGATAGGTAGTTTTTTAAACTTTTCCCCCCTCTCTCCCTCCCCTCTTTGGGAGTCCCCAGTGACTATTGTTCCCATCATTTATAATGATGCTGACAATATTCTTAACCACGTTAGCAAACTGCTAATGACTCTTGTTCTTTGATGCCAACATTTCAACCTGCATGACAACCCAGTTCAAGGCCCTGCCCCTGTCCTGCAAGCATGAGGTTTGTCCTTAAATCCACAAAGGCACTCTGCCTGCAGCCTGGCCTGAAGCTGTGCCCTCAAAGTCATGTGACAGACCTGGAAGAAGAGGCCCTCAGGAGGTGCCGAGAGCTGTACCTCTTTGCTCAGACATGAGTGACAACAGCTTCATATACTTCACAACCAACCAAAGTCAAGCCCTCGCAGACCTTCACATGGTACCACCCATTGTCCTATCCCAGGACATGAGAAAGTTGCTGGCCTCACTAGATTTTTCTCTCCAAGGTTTCGGCATTCCTCAAGATTAGGCTTACAGGTGTGTAGCCGTAAAAGAAGTTCCAGGGCACCTTCGTAATCCTCCACATGCCCCTGGTGCCAGTCTAATATGTGTCCAGAAAAAGATGAAACAGAACGTACCCCGAGGAGATTACCGACTTATTTTATCACAGATTTTAAGTGAGGCGCAAAGCCTACACGAAAATAAAGTGGAGCCAGGGCAACTGCAGAAAGCCCCGATCCCATGGCAAGTGAAAGTCTCAGTACACTGTGCTGGATACTGCCTCATCAGACCAAGATACTATGTAGTGGTAATGTGCTGCTACAATTCAGTACTGGACCCCAACAATAAAGCCGGGGCTGTAATTACGATAATGACCTCCCACTGCTATTGTGTCTTTAATTAAGTCTTTATCAGTAGGCATTTGCCACTTAAACCTAACTCACTGTAACTACGGCAGCGTATCATCTACATTTTCACAAAGAATTACTGAATCATATTTCTGTCACAAAGATGAAAGGGAATATTTTAGCTCAAGTGCCATTTGCAGACAAGCTGCATAAAGAAGAATCAAGCTATCCTTCCGCGGCACTTTCTGACAAGTGAGACTCAACTGAGAGATGCCCGAGGGTTTTGTGTATGTGTGTTTTGGCTGCGCCGGGTTTCTTTTTACCACAACTCCACTTCCCTTCTACACAAACTACGGGGAAAGAATGACACCAAATGAATAACACACTTGATTACACACAATTTCTTGGGGAAGAAAGGGTCTGAGACCCTCCTGTGAGGCCCAGACATGCTGATGGCACTGTCTCCTCAAACCGAGGGTGACAGGCCAGGCCAGGCCAGGCCCACAGCTCACACCTTGCAGCTCCGGGCTCTTCCCACTCTATGGCAAGGCTGCCCAGGCAGCTGAGAAAGCCTGTTTTACGCAGCGAGGCGCACTAGAAGTACACTGGGCCTGGAGAGACCACATTCCAAGTTCAGGTTTCCAGTCATAATCACTTCCTTACGTTAGCACGAAAGCCAGGGCTCAGACGGCTTTTTGGCAGAGCCCAGCTCAGTGAGCCAGACAGCTTTCTGTCAGGAAAAGCCACCCGAATTCCAGACCTCCTAAAGGGTGTCAGCTGGGAGCCTCCTCTCCCTGCAGCACTTGCCCCTTGAGGAGGAAACATGAGCATCCCCTCAGCTCCGCACTCCCCCGAGGTGACTTGGCCCACCTAGGATCCCAGGAAAGGCCCCACCCCTGTGGCCAGTGGGCCTGAGCCACACCAGCTTGCACCCAGCAACCAGGCCATGGTGCCCTCTTTGGGCTTCTGCACATCACCAAAAAACCCTTTTGGCTTTAAAACCTGCTCCTCAAAAAGGCATAAATCCCTCCAGAACTGGGGAAGGGCCTGTGCATTGCGTGGGTAAGTGCTGGGGGTGGGGGCCTGTGGAGGCCCCTGCAGAAGGGGAAGGGGTGGGAGAGTAGGGAGGAGAGCCTGGATCTGCTCTGGAGTCTGTGCGGCACCGGCATGCCCCATGGTGGGACCCAGTGACTGAGCAGCTTGCAGCTCTGTTTTCCCCCCAGTGACTTTCTGCCTGCTCATTTCAGGGTTGCGGACTCCAGCGGGGGGAGGCCTGATGCTGCCACCAATTTCCACCTTTTCTCAGTGTCATCTTTGGCCACAACTTCTCCCTGCTTCCCTTTCGGTTCCAATTTCATTTTTAACAACATAAAGGTTTTGCCTGGACACAGAGGAACTGAAAATGAGAGCCAAAAGGAGAGTGGAGGAGGAAACATGCTACCTGAGGGGCACCGCAGGGGAAATTTTATTCAATTTTCTCCCACATATTTGCACCCACTGGGGAGCGTCTCAGGTTTTTCCACCTTGGCAGGGACACCTGCCAGAAAGGTGTGACCCAGCTTAGGTGTGGCCGCTGCTGCGGGCTCGTTTCTACGACTGCACTGCTGAAGTCCAGGAGCCAAGCCCGCAAAATCCAGCAAACAAGTCCATGTTCAGAGAAGAAATCGAAGCTGCCCTCATCCCTGAATTCAGCAATAATTTCAGGAGGCTTAATGAATTTTTGTTTTCACTTATTGAACAAAAGTAGCCCTCCAGCCTAGGATCTATACACTTCTGATAACATAGGTGAGACCAGGAAGCTGGACTTGTTGTTTGAATACTTACAGGCATGGCACCTTCCTGCCCATATGTCTTTGTTCTATGAAGGGCTCTTCTCAGTAGAGATCTGTGTCTTCATATCTTCAGTCCTCTTTGCTTTGCCTCAGTCCTCTTTGCTTTGTTTCTCCCTCCTTGGCTGGCGTCTTGGGCCAGTGTTGCCTCTATCAGGCTGTTCTCTCCGGGGTCTGCACACAGCCAGGATGCATCTTGACCAGTGTGAGTGGGAAAACGGGGCTCTCAGCACGGTGGGCCTGTGTTTACAGGGATCACTGCCGCTGTTGCCACAAGTGGACTTCTCCTGACAGCTCACACCTGGGCTCCCAGCCCTCCTCAATTGAGTCTGTAGCTCTCATAGAGAGCTTAGCCCGTCAACTGTTTCTGCTAATGCTCTCAGCTGCTACCTTTTCATCTGACGAAGGACCCAGCCAAGTGATGAAAGATATAAGCCAGAATCCATTCTATGCTTCATCAGACAAATGCTTGGCTTTCCGGGGGCCGACACACCTAGTGACTGACAGGTTTCTAGGTTCTTTACTATGCCCTGTTATGGTACACATTAGGATGTTTCTCTGGGTAAATGCCAAGTTTCTCCCTGGAGGGGAAAAGAAATGTCAGAAGCACAGTTCCTATTAAACAACCTGAAATTATCATATACCTAAAAAACATATTCTCTAGAAAGAATCTCTCTTAGACATGATTTTCACCAGAGAGGTAATTCCCACCCCCAAAACATGGAGCTGAGCCCACAGCATGTCATAAATATTTGTTGAATATAAATGAATGATGCATGCATAAATGAATAAATGATTTTTCCCCTAGTGACATACCTGATTTCCTTCTCTGTTCCCTTGCTTGCTTTATTCTCAAGCATCTGGTTGCCAATGACTTATAAGAAGCCATGTTTTATTTTCTACATGGAAGATGATGGGAGCAATGCAGGAAATAAGAGAACTAATATACATTACTATGAAAGAAAAATAACAAGAGGAAAAATAAGAAAAAACAGGGATATGTTTAGCTTAGAGTACCTGTCCTCAACCTTGTCTGTGCCTTTGAATCTCCCGAGGAGCTTTAAAAAGTACTGATGCCAGCCGGGCACTGGGGCTCACATCTGTAACCCCAGCATTTTGGAAAGCCACAGTGGGTGGATCATCTGAAGTCAGGAGTTGGAGACCGGCCTGGCCAACATGGTGAAACCCTCTCTCTACTAAAAATACAAAAATTAGCCAGGCGTGGTGGCAGGTGTCTGTAATTCCAGCTACTCAGGAGACTGAGGCAGGAGAGTCATTTGAATGCAGGAGGCGGAGGTTGCCCTGAACTGAGATCATGCCATTGCACTCCAACCTGGGCAACAAGAGTGACACTCTTTCTCAAAAAAAAAAAAAGTACTGATGTCTAAGTTCTACCCCCAGAGGTCCTGACTTAATTAATATGGGGTATGATCTAGCCATTGGAATTTTTCCAAGTGTCCCAGGTGATTGAGCTGTACAGCCAAGTTTGAGAAACACTGGTTTAAAAAAATGTCTGCCCTAAAAAACTGGATACTGGCTAGAAGATAACAGCAAATTTGGTTCTGAGCCTCTTAGCAGCCAAAGTGAAAAGAGAAAAACGTAATCCATTGCACGATCCACAGTGTCCATGGGATAAAATCAAACCCCACTTGTTTAGAAGTACAGTCAACCCTGAGACAGACTAGTAAGATATTTGGTCCAGCGTCCTCATGAAGAAGACATGGAATGAACCAAGCAGCAGCATCTTCAACAGTGTCCCTATAGAACTCAACCAAGGAGTATTTATTAAGCACCCACTAAGAAGTCAACTCTGTTCCAAATTAACGGGCAGACTTAATACCTGTGGTGGTGCATCCAACATAGCACATCTGGTAGGTGGTGGAGCTAAGATTCAAAACACAGGACGATCTGACTCACGTCCATGCTCACTCCATGATCAAGTAGCATTGTACTACCCGGGAGTAAATACAATAAGTTTTGGATGACTTGTTACAATATGCTTTAATATGAGATAATAGCATCATTCCAACCATCATTCAGTTAAAGCAAATTCTTCAAGAAGTTAGAACCACATGATTCCAGCTCTACTAAAATGACAGATGCATTTATCTTTTGTACCAGCAGAGGTATTCCGACAGGCATGCCAGTTAACATAGGACATACAACCCAGGATGTTCATTGTTAGCATTATTTCCAACAGCAAAAGACTAGAAACCATGCAATGTGGTACTGGTTGAATAAGCTATGATATATTCATGCTATAGAATAATCTGCATCTGTGAAAAATAAGGAAGACAGTCTGGGCCACATGGCAAGATCGTGTCTCTACAAAAAAAAAAAAAAAAAAAAAAAAAATTAGCCAGTCATGGTGGTGCACCCCTGCTCCAGAGGCTGAGGCAGGAGGGGAAGCTCGCTGTTATGGGTGAGCACCCTACCTCAACAAATAATAATAATTTTAAAATTTTTTAAAATAAGGAAGATCTTTGTGTTCTGACACTATAAATGAAAAAGAACAAGACATGGTTCAGGAAAATGTATATAATAGGATGCCTTTTGAGTAAGGAAAGAAGAAAAATAATTGTATACATATATAATATAAATATATATATATATATATATATTTGCTTTTGTTTGCATAAAAAGCACCAGAAGGAACAATGAGAATCTAAGGACAACGGTCAGGGTTAGGTAAGCACAATGGATAAGGACAGAGGACAGAATAGATTCTGAGCACACATCTCCTTATGTTGTTTAAGTCTTCAAACATGTCAAAGTATTCCCCATTGAGGAAGAGAAAATAAATAATGAAAAAGAGAACTGGATGAGGGCTGAAGTCCCTCAACTCGTAAGCAGTAGTGTTGGAATTTGAACCCAAGTCTATCTGTTCCCAAGTCCATATTCTTAACACCATAGTGGTCACCTCCACCAAAACTCAGGAAAGAAACTCACCAGCCGTTAGCCAGCTCGGGAGGCTGCCTTGGCTGCAGAGGGCCCTGGGGCCACTCTCAGATCTCCCCCAAAGGAGTTCAGGATTTAGGGTTTCCAGAGCACCATTGCAATCAGGTTTGTTTGTTTTTTAATCTCCATCAAAGAATAGGGCAGCAATAACCAACCAGTCAGGGTGGAAAGTAATGTGCTCCGGGTTTATTCTAACAAAGACAAGTTGGGTATGTTTAAATTTACAGCCGTTAGTAATCCAAACATTTAGAATTCATCTGTTTAGGGTGATTTGTGGGCTATAAGCCCTTCTGGTAACAAATAACAATACATGCCAAATACATTATACCTGTTGACCTGGTTTATGGCTATGTCTTGGCTTATATTAAGGAAAGGGCTGCTTCTGTCAATACAGAGTAAAGATGCTGTTCTACACTGAAGAGAAATTTCAAACAAAATCTAGAACTTTACAGCCTGTCTGCTCTGATTTAGAATGGTATGTAATTTTTTACCCTGTTTCTTTCCTCAAGTTTGAAATCATCCCAAGCTGCCTGAGAAGATACTTAGAAGCATTGTTTTTGACATCTCAGGCACAGATGGCAGAGCTGCCCCCAGATGACACAGCTGATCAGAAACTGTTTGTGCAAAATTTCCCCATTGCCCACCATGTTGGAGAAGCAGGTTACAGAGACCAAGGGTGGCACCATTGACTGGACAGTATAGAAACTCTTCGCAAGCTGTTGGTCCCTGCTTGACAGGGAATTTTGCCTAAGCTGAACTGGTCTCCTTTTTTTTCTTGGAGGGTAGGAAAGGAAAGATGGATCAATTTCCCTCCTTTCTCTTGAACCTAAGCCAGCCATGCTTGCTTTGCTTCGAAGAAAGTAACACGAACTGCCTGAGGTTTGTGGTGTTTCCAGGTCTGGATGGGGAGTAAAGAATTAGTCTATAAAAGGGGACAGATTAACAATACATTGGATTTTAAATTCAAATATGTAGAGCCAGGGTCTGTTTGATGTAAGATGATGAAATGAAAGACTATTGTCGGCAGCCTTAGAGTCCTCGCTTTCTGTCTTCATTCCCCCTTCTCTTCTCCTCGTAACCTAGCAATATCTACTTTAGCTTGACTAGCTTGAGTACCTACTGTGTGCCAAGTCCATGGTGCTAGAAATAAGACAGAAGTGGAAGTTAGGAGAAAAATTTTCTGGAAAGATCACTCCAACAAAATACGGTGAACGCTATAATAGAGGTGTTCAGAATGTGCTTTGAGAGCACAGATACGGAGCTCAGGGAAGGCTTCCTAGAGGAGGTGATGTTTGAGCCAAATTTTGAAGGTTACATAGAAGTCAGCCAAGCACTGGCTTCAAGTTCAAGGCTCTGCACTTCAAAATGCCACCAGAACCAGCAGCTTTAGACTATTCTCAGTCTCAAGCAAAATATCCTATCATGTAAATTCACCTGCTGTTTTCTCAGAACCATTTCAGAAACCATTGCTGTTTTCAAAGAACTAACTTTGTTTTAGTATTCTTGCATTCAAATGATTTGAGGTAAGGTGTTTCCAACTGTTGGCAGCTACCATACAGCACTTCCCTTTTAACAAGCTCTTAATCCCCTTAACCCACCTAGCCTGGGAGCACTTCTGCTAGGGGAACTTAACTAGCATACCTGCATCCTCAGCCCATTATTTGGCCTATCTGCCAAATAATATGGTGGAATTCATTTAAAGAGACCCACAGAAGCCATTAAATATCACTTTTAAAATGGGATTCTATAAAAGTCAACCTGCTAATGTTTGTTCCCTCACCTCAGCACGCACCCCTCGCCCACCATTCCAAAGCTCCATACACACAAGCCTCCCTTTTAACTTCTTCCCTTTTGATATCTTTTTGTCCTGATTCAAGCCTAGAGAAGGACCAAAGTACAATGCAGAAGGGGGCAGACTCTAATCTGCAAGCTGTGTCCTGCTGTCCCACCTGAGAGCAACTGGGACCCCTCATTCTTCACAGCTCTCTGGGCATCATCTGCAGTAGCCTCTGCCCATGTAGTAACAAAAGCTGCTGTTTTGTGACTGTCTTTGTCATGTCAGGTGCTACATTAAGCACCTGGTCTGCATTAAACCACTTCATTCTCACAACAACTCTATAACCTCATCAGAGAAACCTAGTAGTAATTTGTTTAAGGGCAAGTTAACGGCAGGTACGTATATGCTATTTGAACGCAAAGAGTCTGGCTGTTGGACCCACACAGCAGATACATCCCAACCACTTGTCAGGATGAAGAGTACAGCTAGTGCTTGAACTACGACCACGATTGGTTCCGACAGACCGGTCGTAACACGATTTGGTCGTAAGTTGAGTAGGCTATATGTACAGTATTGTGAAATGATGTTATAAAAATCTTTAAGTCATATTTTATCATAATTTTCTTTGTTCATTTTATGCCATTTGTATCATCTCTACACCATTTTGTTTCTTATTTTTACATTCATCAGGTTTAAGTAAAACACTGCATTACCAGTACAACTGGTTTAATATTTGCAAAACATAGAAAATTACAAAATATAGGTGCATACAAAAATACAAAATACAGGTGTAAAAAATACCATAGGAAACTTTTCCCAATTGCAAAACATATCAAAATATATAAACATGTACGAAACATTTTATTGGCCGCTGGTGCTTGGCTGCGGATCGTTGATGTCGTCATCTGAGGCAGCAGTTGGGGTTACCGGAGTTGGTTTTTTCATAAACATGGTGAGCTTTGTCTGAATTGTATGTTTCTTTTTTTCTTCATAAATTTCATGATACGGACAAAACACATCGTGCGCCATCCGTTCAATCCTTGCAAATCGTTCGATGTTTGGGTCCATTGCTTCGAAATGTATAAGAAGTTTATTGGGAGGGGTTTGATGAAAAATATCCAAGACACAAAACACAAATTGCTGTACCGAGTCTGGGATAACAGTTGAAATGGTGCACGTGGAGATGGTAGTGCTGCCGGAAGCTGGTCCACACTGTCGTACGCCCAGCTGGGCAACATTTGCACTGCCGGACGCGGAGCAGTAGTGGCTAGCGATTGTGGTTGTAAAGTCGAATGGTCGTAAGTTGCATGGGTCGTAAGTCGATCAATACCTGTAGAGTCTTCAGGGCCTCAGAGTAGAGTTTGAATCTCAGCTCTGCCACTTACTTAGGTGAATGACACTAGGCAAGTTATTTATTCCCTCCAAACTTCAGTACCCTCATCTGGAAAATGGGATGAGTAATAGAACCACCTCATATGGTTATGGAGGGATAAATGATGCTGTCTTGCATGTAGAGAACTTGGCATGGGGCCTAGTATTTTGTGGGTGTTCAAACATGTTAGCTATTGCTATGATTACATATTTACAAATCTGTCTATCCCCTCACAAACCATCTTATTAACCATGCCATCGAGGGCAGGGATCAAGCTTATTAGTATCTTTCTCCCTAGGTGCCCAACTGAGTGCCTTGGAAGTGTTTGTTGAACGGATGGTTCAACAGCACTGTTTTTCTCTGCTATTTCAAACGATCAAGTATGGCTCTCCTCTATTTTGACACAAAATAGCCTCTTCTTGCTAAATTCTATTCCTTAACATTCAGAAATGAATTTTCAAGTGTTTAAAGAGATTACTCTAGAATTCTTAAATTAGAAGAATTGTATGAGTTTTTTTTTCTTGTCTCTAGCAAATGAGTGAAAATCGGCCTCCTTCCCTTTCCCAAATCTTCTTGAACTCTCAGAAGGAGATACTTTGCTTTTCAGGAAGCCCTCACTTTCACAAGCATAGAGATGGAACTTCCAAAATAAAAAATACCTAGGTTGGGACGGGGTGGATTTTCACTTTATAAGGAGATTTCTACTTTCTTGAAATTTCAATGATCTCTTCAAACTTCACTTTCTCCTAGAGAAGTCAGGAAAAATTTAGCTCCCCTGAAATACTTCCAAGTGCATTCTTTTCCTAAAATGAGGGACACTCCTATTGAACAGGTAGTTTCTCACAGCACTTTCTTTGCTCTCAGATACCCCTGTAACACTGTCCACCACACAACCTACACCTGCCCTTGCTCCACCTGAAGAGCGCATTCCTCCTGCTATACACGCCAAGCACAGTCCTAGCCAACATCGGCTACCTGCCATCAAAATCTCCACTTCACCCATCCCTGTGGCTGGGCTCACTAGACCATCCAGCAAGCATCCTGCTCAGTCAAGTGTGTTTTCAAGGGCTGCTGTAAGAAAGCACCACAAACTAAGTTGGGCGCGGTGGCTTACTCCTGTAATCCCAGCACTTTGGGAGGCTGAGATGGGCAGATCACTTGAGGTCAGGAGTTTGAGGCCAGCCTGGCCAACATGGTGAAAACCTCTCTCTAATAAAAATACAAAATATTTGCTGGGCTTGGTGGCATGTGCCTATAATCCCAGCTACTT
This sequence comes from Sapajus apella, assembly GCF_009761245.1. Classification (NCBI taxonomy): domain Eukaryota; kingdom Metazoa; phylum Chordata; class Mammalia; order Primates; family Cebidae; genus Sapajus; species Sapajus apella. The sequence goes on from NW_022436966.1 coordinate 7,695,673, forward strand.
GGGAGGCTGAGGCAGAAGAATCACTTGAATCTGGGAGATGGAGGTTGCAATGAGCCCAGACCATACCGCTGCACTCCAGCCTGGGCAACAGAGCAAGACTCCATCTCAAAAAAAAAAAAAAAAAAAAAAAAGACCACAAACTAGGTGGCTTAAAACAACAGAAGTTTATTCTTTCCAAATCCTGGAGGCTAGAAGTTTGAAATCAAGGTGTTGCCCAAGCCATGCCTCCTCTGAAGGCCCTAGGGGAGAATCCTCCCATGCCTCCCCAGCTTCTAGTGGTTGCCAGCAAACTTTGTCGTTCCTTGGCTTGTAGATGCTTCACTCCTAGTTCTGCTGCTGTCTTCAGATGGTCTGATTCCTTGTGAGTCTATGTCTGCAGCCTAATTTCCTTTTTCTTATAAGGATATCAGTCATACTGAAGTGAAGCCTCACCCTAGTCCAATATGATCTCATCTTAACTTGATTATATCTGCAGTAGCCCTATTTCCAAATAAGATCACATTTACAGATTCCAGCATGAATTTTGGGAGGACACTATTTCAGCCCAGTGAGAAAGAGATCAGCATGAGTAGAGAGACTCAGCAGTGACCTATGGGGTATGACATAGAGGGTCTCAGGATGAAAATCCTTCTCCTGCTCCATAAGGAAAAGTGCCATAATGCCTAAATCCCACCATTAAAGAGACTTTCCTTTGGCTCTCAATGCCTTTTTAGTACCGAATAAAAGCAAATAAAAACCTGTAATAATCCAAATGCTGTCTGGAGGAATGACATTCATAAATCACTATCATATCACGCTTGAGTGGTCATCAGTCCCTTTTTGAACATGACAGCTAGCAGAAGTGAGGTTCTGTTGGAAGGAGGCCTGAAATCTGTGTTTAGAATGAAACAGGTGGCACGGGAAACCTTGGTAATAAGGTACCAAGAGTAGACATGCCTTAGTGCCTGCTTTGGTAAGCTACCATATCCCAGGGAGCCCAGAGCCAGGCCAGGCATTATGAGGGAGCAGGAGGGAGCAGAGTGCATGTGTACTCCAGTTCATATTTATTAAGCACCTATTGTATGACAGAGGCCATGCTTGGTGCTTCTATAAACATTATCTCATTCAGTCTTTACAGCAACCTCATGAACATATCATCCCGCAATTCACAGATGAGAAAACTAAGCCTCAGGGGAGTTAGGTGGCTTGGAAAAGGTTAGGAAATGAGCAGTAATGACCAAGTTCAAGTTCAGATACTGACCTATTTTCCCACGTCACAGAAAAGAGGCAATAGAATCCAAGGTTTTCAGTTTCACTTCTGCTGGAAGCTAGTCCAGCCTGAAGCCCTCTTGCTGTACATTCGAGTTTGCTCTTCTTAACTTCCGGTTTGAAATTGGCAGCCGTTTTCTACTGTGTTTCCAATGTGCCTCTGTGTGTATCTTGGAGAGAGGAAAAAAGAGAATATATGGGTCAATATAAGCAGACTCTTAAAAGCTTATACTTTATCATTGTAATAATCATAATATATTTTACTTTACAGCCACTCATAACTGAAGCCTCTGGGCACCCTAACAAAAATAGCTAAAAGAAAAAAAGAAATTATATTAAACAAAGGAAATACGACTGTAAAACCCCAAAAGCCAGGGAACTAAATGAACAACATAAAACCTCCAAACAACAAAACTACAATGAAATCAAGAGGGGGGAAAAAAACCTTTTCATGAGCTTTACCCTGAAGAATTCCACACTGTGAGATCACATCTGTTTAAAGCACCATAATTTATCGATATGACATCAAACCAGGAACCAGCCATTGTAAACCTTTCCCGCAGAAACTCTCAGAAAACTAACCAGGTGGTTGATCGGTGGTGGGGGTGGCGGGGTCTGTAGCACATAGCTAGGGCAACAATGGCTTTAAAATTTTATGTTCAAATACATCTATGTGAAGTTCCAAATCATGTTACTGAGATGCAAAAAAAATAGTTCATACCATGGGTAAGCAGAATTTACAAACAGGGCTTTTTTAACAACATTTTTTTTTTCTGAGACAGTCCATCCTTGAGTACTCACTGATGACTTCTCAAAGTGCTGCTAAATGGGCCATTTTCAAGAATGGATCCTCTTCAGAACTAGCCACTGAGTCTCAAATACTGTGAAAGGCTTTGGGAGGATAAAAGCCCTTTCATTTATAAAGCAACCAAGTTACTCAGCCTATCCTCCCGTTCTGATGTTGCAGCCATTTCACAAACAGAAATTCCTGTTGATCCATGATACCACCATAAACCTTTGTGTAGGAACCACTGTGATTGCCATATTCATGTTTGTGAGGGCAATATTTCCCCCAAGCAATTGCTCCCCATATCCCTCCTACACACTTTCCTGTTAAATATGGGAAGCAGACCCTGCTGGAGAAAAATCTTTAAAAGATTTGAAAGGCTACGACAGCCCAAGCGTTTATAAAACTACCTGGTTAGCAAAATGAAATAAAATATTTAAAATGCTGAAAGACACCCCCTGACTGTGTAAAATGTTTTTTCAAAATGTTCATCCTCAAGTACTTCCTAGGTCAGTATAGATCTGGCCCCAGGAATTAGGACACTCATGGCAGAAACCTCAAGCCTAATGTAGCTTCTAAAGCAAAGCAGGTGAGAGGATAGTGCAGAGAAGTGAAAGAAGGCAGTCTTGAAAGGAAACCTGATGATATGGGAGGAGCCAGGCATGCAGGAGAATCAGCCCAGTTTGGGCTCTCACCCATGCTCTACTGCTTAGTAGCTGGAAAACCTTGAGTAAGTCAGTTAATCTTCCTGGATCTGTGTTTTATCATCTATGAAAAGCAGAGAAAATGCTAAGCAAACTCTGCTCTTTTTATTTTATGGAAGCCCAGGCAGTTCTTCAGAGGAATGACCCCTATTTCCATAGAACATGGCCAGCTCTCAGATACGGCATTCAGTTAAAAGAACAAGCCATGGAATGACACACACTGGGTGACACCATTCACCTTTGGGGAAAAGAACCCACCCTGACAACTCTGGATGATTTCTACAGGCCCCTGGATGTACGTGTAAGAGTACACAAAACTGTAGGCTGAGGCGCACAGGCCAAGGCACAAGGGTGGACTCTTCTGGAAGCAGATCTGAACTAGGTCAGGGCAAGTGAAGAGAATATATTTATATATTGCTTATGCAAGAGAGAAGAGAACTTTTATGTGGTCAGTAAAAACATCATCTAGCTTGTTTCAGGGAATAATTATAGAAATTCTAGAAAAGTCTCCGCCAGTCAATAATTAAGAGCTGGGATTATCATGAGTCCAAAACTTGGAGAACCCAGGGTTCAGGATGACGTGAGTATGCTACCTTACCGAGCTGGGCTCAAAACCTACTTGAAATGTAAGGCACAATGTGTAAAATGGAGTTGCAGCTGAGACTAGGGGAACCCTGGGTGGGAGGAAAGGCTGAGGGGGTCCCCTCTGCCCCAGCATGTCAACCAGAGAGCCTCTTGGCAAGCCATCCACTATGTACCTACCAGGCATGGGACACACACTTTCATCAACACCCCAAACCAGTTACTGGGAGCACTAATATGATTAATGGTACCCTCCACCCCACCCCCATATTGACCAAGGCATAGAACTTTTGGTTCTTCTCACTTGGAACTGTCCAGGCAGAGCCATGTTGATCTGGAAGAGTTCAGAGCTAGGACCCAGACTTCCCATTGCCCTCATTCATTTTGATGAGCTCTTCGGCATTGCTCAATTTAAGCAAAAAAGAGCTTCCATGGGCCTTCCTGGAAATATCCCAAAGACATTTCTTTTCTATATACCGGTGTTAAAGGTATCACTAGCACACAAGCAGAGGAGAAAATGAAATGACCTCTGGCAGCCTGAGATAGTCTAGTGCTCAAAATGTCCCTCTTAACTTTAGATATAGATGGAAAATCAAAGTAAACATGTATTTAAAAGTAGGTTACTTATGTCTTTAACTGACTATTTTATTTAGATGGGCCAATCACAGCAGGAAGTCTATAGAAGATGACTGGGAACATCACTTGGAATTTACACCAAAATGATCGTGATGTTTTCTTCCATAAGCAACTTGAAAAAAATACACTCAACCATGTAAAGTAGACAGTAATCCAGGATCCATGCTCCATTTTTAGCAAAGGCTATCAAGCTCTGAAATGCAAGAATATCAGGAGGAAAGGCAAATTGCCCCTTTTTTGTTCATTTCATTTTGCATAAGTCAAATCCCAGATAAAGCCTCCTACTGGGAGGAGGTGCTAACGGGTGAGCAGAGAGGCTGGTGGCATGTATGGCTATGAGCTCAACCACTCCAGAAGTCAGACTCCACACAGAAAGATTATTTTAAAAGAAAAAAAAAGGAGAGAGATCCAAGATGGCTGATCACTAGCAGCTCAGGATTGTAGCTCCCAGTGAAAGCGCAGAGAATGAGAGGATGCCACACTTTCAGATGAATTTTTGTTGCTCACACACCAGGAGATTCCCAGCGGAGGAACCCCATGGGTCGCCAGCGTGACTCTTGTGGCTGGCAAGGCGGTTTTGCCGCTGCCTTCGTACGGCGGTTCTTGGTGCAGAGTCAGAAAAGCACCATCAAAAAGCACCGCTGTTTCAGCTGGCAGTGGGTTGCTCAGATTTTAGCGCTGGGCATCAACAAGTTGGACGTCCACTCAGAAACCCACTTATAAAGACGGTAATTATAAAGACCACAGATGGATAAATTTATAATGAAGGGAAGAAAACAGCCTAAAAAGGCTGAGAATATCCAAAATCAGAATGCCTCTCCCTCTACAGAGGATCACAGTTCCTCATCAGCAACGGAACAAGGCCTGATGGAGAATGAGTGTGTTCCATTAACAGAAGCAGCCTTCAAAAGGTGGATAAGAAACTTCTGTGAATTAAAAGAACTTGTTCTAACCCAATGCAAAGAAACTAAGAACTTTGAAAAAAGGTTTGACAAAATGTTAACAAAAATACACAATTTAGAGAGGAATGTAAGTGAATTAATGGAGCTGAAAAACACAACACGAGAACTTCTCAAAGTATGCACAAGTTTTAACAGCTGAATTGATCAAGCAGTAGAAAAGATATCAGAAGTCAAAGACCAACTTAATGAAATAAAACAAGATGACAAGATTAGAGAAAAAAGGATAAAAAGGAATGAGCAAAGTCTCCAAGAAATATGGGACTATGTGAAAAGAACTAATCTACGCTTGATAGGTGTACCTGAATGTGACGAAGAGAATCAATCCAAGCTGGAAAATACTCTTCAGGATATTATTCAGGAAAACTTTCCCAACCTAGCAAGGTAGGCCAATATTCAACTCCAGGTAATACAGACAACACCACAAAGATATTCCTCAAGAAGACCAACCTCAAGGCACATAATCACCAGATTCACCAGGGTTGAAATGAAGGAGAAAATACTGAGGGCAGCCAGAGAGAAAGGTCAGGTTACCCATAAAAGGAAGCCTATCAGACTCACAGCAGATCTCTCAGCAGAAGCCCTACAAGCCGGAAGAGAGTGGGGGCCAATATTCAACATCCTTAAAGAAAAGAACTTTCAACCCAGAATTTTACATCCAGCCAAACTAAGCATCATAAGCGAAGGAAAAATAAAATACTTTGTGAACAAGCAAGCACTCAGAGATTTCGTCACCACCAGGCCTGCTTTACAAGAGCTTCTGAAAGAACCACTACACATGGAAAGGAACAACCAGCCTTTGTAAAAAATACCAAAAAGTAAAGATCATCAACATAATCAAGAATTTACATCAACTAATAGGCAAAACAGCCAGCTAACATTAAATGGCAGTATTAAACTCACATATATTATTATTAGTTCTAAATTTAAATCGACTAAATCCCCCAATCGAAAGACACAAACAGGCAAAAATAGCCAAAACCCATTGGTATGCTGCATCCAGACCCATCTCACATGCAAGGATACACAAAGACTCAAAACAAAGGAATGGAGAAAGATTTTTGCCAACCAAACGGAGAGAAAAATAAATAAATAAATAAAAAGCAGGAGTTGCTTTAAAGCAACAAAGATCAAAAGAAGCAAAAAAGGATATTACATAATGATAAAAGGATCAATGCAACAAGAAGAGCTAACGATCCTAAATATATACTCACCCAATACAGGAATACCCAGATACATAAGACTTATAAAGAGACTTAGACTCCCACACAATAATAGTGGGAGACTTCAACATCAATATTAGACAGATCAATGAGACAGAAAATTAACAACGATATCCAGGATTTGAACTCAGATCTGGAACAAGAAAACTTAATTAACATTTATAGAACTCTCCACTTTAAATACACAAAATATACACTCTTATCAGTACCACATCACATCTATTTACAGGTTTAAATGAAATATTGGTTGGCTGCTTGTTTGTTATTTTCTTCCCTCATTTTTTTTTCATGTCTCTATTATTAAGCACAATTATAGGCATACCCATTTTTAGACTGCATTCTAGCCTAGGCAATAAAGCAACACCCCTGTTTTCTCTCCCTCTTCCTCTTTCTTCCTCTCCTTCATTCTTTTTTATTATTATTCTTTTTTTTCTTTCTTTCTTTTTTTTTTTAGGGAAAAAAAAAAGAAAAAAGAAAAAAAAAAGTAGGTTTTAACCAAATTAAGTATCAGTTCACTTTGGGTGGGAAATTATGTTGCAATTTTTCTCCATTTTGCCTGTATAATAAAATAGTTTCTGTTCAATCTGGCACACATCTTTTTAAAAAGTTTGAGTTCAATGTATGGGTATGTGGGTGGCAGGTGATGGGGGCATTAAATCAACTTTGGGTTTAGCAAATTAGTGCAGGTTTGCCTGATTCTAGTGTATAGATCAGTTCCAGATCTGTTTTTAAGCAGTAAACTACTGAAGGATTATAATTTTTTGAATTTGTATGCCTTCTTAATCCCCTAATCCTTTCTGGAGAAATGTCCAAATTGTCAGGCCAACACATGAAAAACCTCAATGAAGTAGCAAGAAAAAAATATAAAACAATAGACAAATAACCATGGGATATATTGTTCAGCTTTTGTTGAGCTTGAAATGTGCCAAGTTGGAAATAGGAGAGAGAGGTTTGTGATATTCAACGGGAACATATTGTCACTGTTATAACCAGCCCACGTTCACCAGAGCTGCCAATTATTCCCCAGCCACCATTTTTTTCCTTTAGATTGATCTCCTGCTTGAGGCTGTTTCACACCCATGACTCTGAAGCTTCCCTAGTGGCATGTTGGCTAATTAAGAGCAAAATCCATCTCTTGATGAAATAATGCTGCCACTGAAAAGGAATTCTACATTTTTTTTTAATTCTTAATCAGGCTGGAAAGAGTAGTATTCTAACACTTGTATTAAGCATAGGAAAAAGGTCTATAGCTAGCAATTAGCAATGATGAAAAGGACAGCGATTTAAAGCATGTTGCGGTGACATTTTTATCAAATTAAATGAGTTTGCTAGGCCCACCAGCTGCATATGCTTATTGTCATTTACTGTTTGGACAGCAACACATCAGCCACTGAGTATCAGGAGGTGCCGAATTTAATAAGTCATTTTGACACTGGTGTGAAACGAACAGATCAGCATTCTGAGGAATGTGTTCACACTCTGAACAGACAGGCAGACATTCTAAGCATGTGAGGTGACACCAATCAACAGGAAGAAATGATGAAAGCCAGGCTAGGGAGCAGGCAATGGTGGCAGCGGCAGGCACGCAAACACACCACTGAGAAAAGAAAAAGATACGCGCACGCACACACTGAACCTACGATTTCCTCGTTTAGCTACACAGAGCATCTGAAGAGGCAAAGACTTTTCAGAAACACTGCAACATGTATCCATTCTAGACCCCAGAAGTTTTCATTTATAATTTTAAAACCTACCCAGTTTTCTTAAAACCACCACTAAGAGAAGCTGATAAATCTTCGGTTTCTGTTGTTTTTCACCCTCATGTTTTAAATATGGCAAAAACAAACAAACAAACAAAAAATCTCTGCATGCTAGGAAAACAAAAGCTTTCGTTTACCCTTTCTACCTAATATGTTTGCCCTCAACTGACTGCCTAGCTGGGATAAGAGGACCTAGTACTACTTGGTTTTGATTTACAGAGGGGGAGGGTATATGTTGCCTTCAAAACTCTTGCTTGGAACATGAGATGTGGAATGACATTCTGATAATCCCAGAAGCTATTTATTTCAAGGGTGAGATCTGATACCAATGTCTTAACTGTGTACCTGGCATCAAAGTTAAAACACACCAGATAGTCGATTGCCAATTGCTTCTTAAAACCTGCAGGTGTAATTTACAGCCTAACAAAGGTGACTAGTAATTAGTTCATGGCTTCAGAAGTTTCTAATGCCATCTAGTGGAAACGTAAATCTGATCACTTTTGCATCAAAGGAGAGCCTCAAATTCCAGATAATATGTCATTATGTTGCTTCATATTCAGAAAAACTTCATGCCAGAGTCCAATCTCAAATATATCTCAAAAAAAAATTGTGACAGTACTCTCATAAGACTAGAATACATTGCCTTGGGAAATAAGACTTCCCCAAAATACCCTTGGATGCCTACCCACTACAAATGAAATCACTGTTAGCACCAGCCCACCACTGCCATGCTCCTAAGATCTCTTTCCTCATCACTCTTCTCTCTCTTATCTTCCAGACTCTAGAATCTAGAGATGGACTCTTTGATCAATTTTTAAAAAACATTTGGCAACCCTGGTGGGTTCAGTAAAACCTGAAATATCTTTTGACATAAATTTTGCACTGATTTTAATCTAGAAAATAGTTGAGAAACTAAATACATGTTGATAGTTTAATACTGGAAGCTACTTAGCTTTCAGCAGAATGTTCCTAGATTTTCCTCCAGTGAAATTCTAGAGTGACATTCTGAGCAAGGACAGCATTGGAGACTTTCTGCCTCCTTTCAGGATGGTCACCAAGAAGTTTTAGCCATGGAGCTATGACATGAGAATCAAATGGTGCTTCACATAATTGCAAACACAAAAATAGTCCACATTTTATTTTGTATAGGAAGACGGGCAGGTGAACAGTCTCCAGTTTACCTTTGCATATGTCACTCTCCTCTGTATCCACACTCAAAGGCCGTCCTCACTAGGAGCATGGTTATGGGAAGAAAATTTACTGTGCAGGGAATCTGGAACCCTGAGTTCCAGTGCAAATTAATGTGAAACTCAGAGCTACTCATTTCTTCTCTCCCCACTCGGTTTGCTCATCCATCAAATAAGGAAGTTGGATATGATATCAACTCAGAAGTCTTTCCTTCTCTAAAACCCTGTGGTTTAGAATTTCAAGTCTGAAATTCAGATCTTCAGCTTCATTGTAATACTTGTATTTAAAAGTATTGATTTTATCATTATTTCACTTAAAACAATAATGTTTATTAAAATAGTTTTATTATATATTTTATTTACGTTACAGTATCTTTATTATAATTATTTATATTTAAATTATTGTGTTAGTCTACTGTTTGGACTGTCATTGATTTTAAAAGCAACTTATTGACAAGAGGATAGGGCTATAGTTTTAAAGAGTTAAAAATAGAAAGTATATTATATCTTTCCTATATATGCCCATTTTAGCATTGCTATATTGAATAAAATATATTTTATTTTAGTATATTTGTAAAATAAAGAACTCTTTGAGTTGGAAAGAAACATATAGTCTTGCCACACATGAAGTCTTTAAAAAAAAAAATGATAAATCATTTGTAGCTCTAACATCCAAAGACTGCAGACTCTTTATTTAACACAGTAGTGTACCCCTCAATCCTCTCCTCATGTGTAATAGTCACATAATTTTATCATATGGCATAGGTAAAATTGTTTATGCTGATTTTCATAATGGCATTCATTTTTCTGACAAGAAATATACAGTTGATTATAAATATACAAATACACAAAGAAAATTAAAATCACCCAGAATCTCACGACTCAGATATCCTCATTTACTATTTTATTTCTTTAAAGTCCTTTTTCTATGCATAATTTAACATGGTTAAGATTGTATTATATATTCTGATTGTAAGTACAATTAACCCAAGAAGAGTCATTCACAGTTCCTAGTTGGAAGATGTTATAAAGAAGGTTTTAATCACAGATTATATCTGCCACTGGTAGGTTATTCATTTTTCATAATTACAAAAAGAAACGTATATACTCAGGTCATTCAAAATGAGTTCTAAGAAACATAAAATTATTACCCAAGTTCTTTGTCAATGCAATGCTTTTGTATTGCTGAATAAAAATCAGTTTCAATGGAGGGATAAAAAAAATACTTTCTGAGTTTAGTAATTCTGCAGACACAATGCTCTGTCATTTAAATATTGCAGGCCCTTTTTTGGACTAGAAAAGAAGTGGGTTGTATTGTTTTAAGTAGAAGGCTATTCCATCTGAACCATGAGGTAAAGAATATTACCCAAAAGCAAGTATTTCTTGATTTTGAAAAAACAGCAAAAACCAACAATAACAACCAATGGAAGTGTTACAGACCCTAGGTTTACCTCTGGGTTGCAAATCCATTTGAAAATACCCAATATAATTAGATTTTTTATTATGGAAGCTAAACAGAATAAGAAGCTATTTGTAAATCTTTTTATATCATGGCTTCCAAGACCTTGATCCTTCAGTTGACTAGAGTAAAACTTTGAGTAATTTTTTCAGTTGTGTACAACTTGGCGTATTGCAGAATTTTTAATATTGTCTTCACAAATTAAGACAATTCTTGGGTTGTGACGTCCCCTATTCTTAACCTTCAGAACACTGTAGGTGGCAACAGCCTTTCTAGTTCTCTAGGGTTGAGGCCACCCTGATTTTTGTTCCTTTGTAGACTAATTTTGAACCCGGATGCTTAAAGAGGTTTCCTTTTTTTTTTTTTTTTTTTTTTTTTTTGAGACAGAGTCTCACGCTGTCACCCAGGCTGAAGTGCAGTGGCGCGATCTCAGCTCACTGCAACCTCTCCCCTGGGTTCAAGTGATTCTCCTGCTTCAGCTTCCTGAGTAGCTGGGATTACAGGCGCCTGCCACCAAGCCCAGCTAAATTTTTTGGTATTTTTAGTACAGATGGGGTTTCACCATCTTGGCCAGATGATCAAGATGGTGAAACCCCATCTGTACTAAAAATACAAAAAAGGTCTGGTTTTGAACTCCTGACCTCAGCCTCCCAAAGTGCTGGGATTACAGGCATGAGCCACTGTGCCCAGCCAATTTCTTTAGCCTCATAATTCAAAAGACACAGAAAGAATCTAAGGGTAGACCTCTTTTCATGGACCTTATCAGGACCCCTGTGAGTCCTTTCCATGTACATTCAAGTCTTTCTTTGCCTCAGGAAACTTTCTGCTTATTACATCTTTAATAACCACTTTTGTGCAACACAGAGGGTGAGCTCTTCCTCAACGGCACCAATTGTCATTTTCACTCTTCTCATTCCTCGGGCTTACATCTCTACTCTGCCCCTCATTGTTTTACTCTTTGTCTTTTTTCCCTCCATATTCTGAGAAAAGTTTTATTTTGTACCATATGTGCACTATCCTGCATAACTTCATTACAGATTTTAACCTTCAACTCATTTCTAACTTCCTTACACTCCATTATTTCATCTTTTTAAAAATGCGTTCTCTGTTATTTTGTTTTAACATCAACACTATTGCCTTTTTTTAGGTGGTACAAATGTAAACATCCCAATTTAAAATGTGTTCTTTTTTCCCCAAATTTTTCCTTTATAAAAAGAAAAATTTGGTCTAAGCATGGTGGCTCACACCTGTAATCCCAGCACTTTGGGAGGCAGAGGTGGGAGAATTGCTTTAGTTCAGGAGTTCAAAGCCAGGCTGGGCAACATAGCAAGCCCCTGTCTCTATAATATTAAAACATAATAATAAAAAAGAAAAAAATAGCACATAGATTCTTTATCCATACATAACAGATGTTAATTGTTTATCATATTTGATTCTGATCTTTCTTAGACACATAAAATATCACAGATGAAGTTCAAACCTCTATAATCCCCCAGTGTATTTGTCTGTTTTCATGCTGCTGATAAGAGAGACCCAAGACTAGGCAATTCAAAAAAGAAAGAGGTTTATTGGACTTACAGTTCCACGTGGTTGGGGAGGCCTCACAATTATGGTGGAAGGTGAAACGCACGTCTCACATGGTGGCAGACAAGAAAAGAGAGCTTGTGCAGGAAAATTCCCCTTTTTGAAACCATCAGTTCTCGTGACACATATTCAATCTCACAAGAATAGCACAGGAAAGACCTACCCCATAATTCAATCACCTCCCATCAGGTTCCTCCCACAACAAGTTAAATTCAAGATGAGATTTGGTTGGGGACACAGCCAAACTACATCACTCAGATACAATTACTTTGAGGTTATTATGTATCTAGTCATATTTTCATACTTTTACTATGTATACATGGATTTATAAATAATAGTGGGCTGTTCATAACATTTCTATATGCAGTATCATGTTGAAAATGGTATCATTTTGCCATGTTTGTTTTCTCTCAATATTATGTTCTATGAATAGGCCACATTGAGATATTCCAGCTGACAGCCCCAGTTGAGGCATCACGCTACAGCCAGATTCCACCACCAGACATAAGAGTGTCTTACACAATCCCACCCCTAGTACTTGAGCCACTCTAGCTGATTCCATGTTAGCAGAAACAAGCTGTACACATGCCTTTCTGCCCAAATTGTATATTTGCAGGTAAAGTGGGTGCTGCCATAGTTTTAGGTCACTAAGTTTTGGGGTAATTTGTTATGCAGCCACAGCAACGTGAATGGCTTCTTCCTGTTCCCTGTTCTGGTTCCTCCACTTCCTTACCTGTTCTCCTGAGAGCACTTCCCTTAATAAATTATTTGCATATGAATTCAAGAGACCCAGACAGAGTTATGGGATAGTCCACACCAACAGAGAAATGCACAACTTCTCTTAAGAGCTGTTTTCTTTAAAACTGTTTTTCTGTGGTATTATTGGGCAAAATAAGCAATTGAACTAAAACTAAAAGGTGGCAAGAAGGAAGATATATGCTCTCTGAATTCTTCTCTGAGTTAGCACATTAACAGAGGAGTCAGAGAACCAAGAGGCACCTAGAACCATTGTTGCTAAAAGAACTGTTTTGTAGAGAGTCCCATCCTGTAAAGGCAGTGCTTAAAACTTTTACCTTAATAATCCAGAAAGTATCCTTAGAAGATTTTTCATCTCCCTCTCTCCGGTTGGGGGGAAAAAAGAGTAAATCCTAGAAAATTCTGCAAGGCTTATTTCACAGTTCTCCAGGTATGCTCATTATTTTTGAATTATTTCCAAGGGGCCTGGCGGAAGATCGAAAGAAGCCTGTAACTAGGTGACTATTGCCATGGGATGTTGGTTTCAGTCTATGAACTTGGATAGTGATCCATAGAGAGGAACTCTAAAACTGGGGCAAGCCAAGCTCAAAGTCATCTGGAAATATGTACCATGCTGGAGTGGCTGCAGAATAGATTTCAGAAGGAGACATCCATTCCAAAGACCTAGTATGTGAAATCCCTGCAATAAGGCAAATCAGTTCTTTGTCGCTGTCTTGAGGTCACTGGACTAGAATCAAGCACCAGGGGTAAAGAGAAGGTCAATTTCTAAGAAATATTCAGATCACTATGAGGAGCAACACTCATCAGCCAATAGGATTCCACTGCCCCATAAACTATTTGTTGGCAGAGGCTCTTCTTTCAAGGGGTGGGACTAGAGACTCAGAACTATTGCTATCCTCCTAGCTCTTGGTATCCAGATGTTTGGCAGGGCATCTGTTCACAGGAACCTCAACAATTTCTCTAGAGAGCTAACATTAGGAGGGCAATGAGATTTACTCCTTTTTTCTTCCCAACCAGAGAGAAATGAATTGGTTGCCATTCTGGGAATGACCTTCCATAAAGCTTTCTGGAATCCTCTTCAGAACACCTCACAACTGCATGTGGTACAAACATTTTCTTCCCTTCTTGGCCATTGAAGACAGAGAAGAGACAGGCTTTCCTGAGCCACAGAAGTTTGTAACCTTGGTGATGACCCGAGATCTTGTTCTCCATGGGTACTGTTACATTGCTATTGGAAGAACACCAGGAGATGCTCAGCTTCTTGACTGTCAGTGTAAGGCTTTCTCCTGGGCATGAGACAGTGGCCAAAGTGAGTTTAGGAGGGAAATAGATCAGTGTTTTGTGAAGGACTCCAGTGTCTTCTAGGTTAGTTTCATTTTGCAGATGATTGGGGAAACAAAAGGCCTGGGAAAGACAAAATGCCCTTCATGGTGGAGGTGGGAGGAATCTTGTAATGCAAATAAAGACCCAAGATGGAGAAGAACTTAAATACCACTTCATTTCCCAGCCCCATAAGATACCTTTAAATTCTAGCAAACCTGAAGATGTCTTTAGAGCTTTGGCATTGGCTTTTCTTTTGTTTTCTTGTCTCAAAAAAAGATAGTATAGCGAGTATACCTCTCCATAGAATAATTGTGAACATTTCAGGAAATATTGCATGTGAAATACTAACACCTGACACCCAATATAGATTCAGCTAATATTATCTATGCAAAGAGAAATCCTATGAAACTCCATTTCATCCATTCATGCTCCATCTAAAATATTCAGGACCAGGACTGTTCTATAAACAAGGGGGATAATCTTGTAGCACGTGTTGAAACCGTTTCAAAGGCACTGAAATGGGTATTAGCCACACACACACACACACACACACACACAGTCACACACACACACACACAAATAGAATAATCAGGATGATATCTTATAAGCACTAAACCTAAAAGAGAATAGGCTCCAAACCAACACACATTTTCTGCAAAATTGAAAATCCACCACACAATATGTGCTATGTTCTTTAGACCTGGAAGCTTCTTTATGCTAGAGACCTCATTTGGGGACTATTATGCAAATGGGATGAACAGAGTTTTGAATTGCATTATTAGTTGTTGGGGATTCTTTCTACAAAGTTATCCAGAGATACAGAGACCTTTTTTTATTATGAAAAGCTTCAAAGATATGCAAGAGTAGAGAAAATGGTATAATAAACCCCTATGTTCTCTTTACTCAGATTCTACAACTATCAATTCGTGGACAATTTTGTTTCATCTAGATCCCTACCCTCTTTCTCCAATCATATTATTTCAAAGCCCATCCCAAAAATTATTTCATTTCACCCATCAATATTTGTATGTGTCCCTAAAAGGACTGACATTTGTAAGATGTAACCATATGTCACTATCACACTTAAAAGCTTAATATCAATTCTTTAATATCAAATGTCCAGCTAATATTTAAATTTTTAATTTCTCTAATAAATGTCATACTACTTTAATCATATTTATTTTAATAAGAATCCAAATAATGCCTATACATTTCAACTGATTTATTTCCTTTCTGTCTTTTTTCCATGTATAGATCTTCCTCAATATTTTCCCTTGCAATTTATTTGTTAAAAAAACTGATCTGTGAGTGTCCCAAAGTCTGGATTTTCCAAAATGCCTGTTAAAGGGTTCTTAACTTTTCGCGATTAACCTCTAAACAAGAGAAGAAATAGAGAAACTGAAAAAGCTATTAATCTGAGGGTGAGAACATTGTTATACTTTTCCTAAAGGCTGCTGATGCAATCGACAAGATCACTGCCATGTCTGTTGCAGGCTGGAGTGAGGGAGCCCAAGATTTATTATGCCCCCAGGTCTTCCCCTATGTTTCTTCTAATGAAGACGTCACAGGCACAAGCACTCTGTGTACCTCATTATCACTCACTACATTTTTCTCGAGAACCTGCTCCCTTCACCCTCCCTGACATAGGCATGGGTCTGTGCAGTGGAACTAAGAGGAAGAAGACTTGGGTTTAGAGGCAAAAGGGAACCAGTGGGAGGATGAAAGGGTGGGGAAATAGGTAGATGTAGCCAAAAGTAGGGGAGTCTGGGATTATGGATGGGTCAGATGGATGAGCAGACAGGGACAGGGTGTGAAAGGGTATCACGGCGAAGATGGTGGCTCTGCCATGACCACTGAGTCTCATGCCTGGTGATGAGGAATGAGGACACGTGGGCTGGAAATATAAGTCTATGACCTTTTCTCCCATGAACACAACCTCTGCTACCTCAAACTAAAATCCTCTCTAAACAACTCAGCAGTTGTAGGAGATGCATTATGACTTGAGTCATTATGACAGATCAGATCTGGCTACGCAGTATGGCAGCTTTTTTCACTAGGTAGCACCGTTTTTCACTCATGACTCTAAACCCCTTCGTGAGGAAAAAAAAGAAAACTGATGATCTCCACTTCTGGCAATGGTGGCAATGTTTGTTAAAGGCTCACCTTCCCACCGAAAACAACTAGAACACTCAGACAAGATACTTTTAAAAATGTATTTGTTGGCTTCAGAGAACTACCAAGCTGAGGAGCACTTGAGGAGGACTTGAGGGGACATTCCTGGAGAGAAAACTGCAGATAATTGAATCCAGTATTCATCACTGCTTTTGTCCTCTTGGTGTTCACAGGTTTCAAAGCAACAGCTAAAAGGTTGAACGCCAGATCAGAAAGTAGCAACTGAAAGACTAAACAGAGCATTGACAGTCTCAGGCGGGGAGGGAAGCAGAAATTGGAGTTCCAAGATCACCACAGAGAAGGTGCCCTGGTAACCACAGTATGCTTTCAGTTGGGACTCCCACTGGCTATACCCTAGGCATCATGGTGAACAAAATAAATCCGACCTCACAAAATCTGCCTACCTTCAAATCATCTCAATCCTAGGTCTGACTAAGGTGATCTGTCCCTAGGGCAACTTAATGCCAGACACAAAACAGGTCCTCTGGAAAACTGTAACATCATACAAAACTCCAGATTAGCATAAAAGCTCTTATATGAATGTCTAAGCATGCTAGGAGAGGAGATTAAACAGCCAAAAACCGACAAAAAAAGAACGGACAATAGAAACAGACTAACACAAAATTGAGACATTTGAGTTTCAGAGATTATAAAGTAATTGAGATTAATTTGTTCAAGATATTATATGATGAAATGGAAAAATCTCTAAACTTTTTTAAAAGAATTAAGTATAAATGCTGGAACAGAAGAATACAATTGGAATTAAAAATTCAAGAATGGGGCTTAGCAGCAGCCAAAAAGATAATGGCTATCTGGAAGATAGGCCAGAAGAAGATAGCCAGGCTGTAGGAAATCCAAACCTTGATAAACACAGTAAAATTTTGAAGGTCAAAATAAAAGAGAAAATCCTAAAAGCAGCTGGGGCAGGGGTGGTGGGACACATTACCTTTAATAGAGTGACAATAAGACTGACAGCTGAATTCCCAACAGTAATACTTGAAACCTGATGGACATGTCCCCAGATGACCTTGGTGACCAATCCTTACTTTCTTTTCTTACTTAGAATTCTCAAGAATAACTATAGAATGTGCTGGGAATGCAACAGCCTGAGATAAGGAGGAACGGGCCAAAACAGCTTGGGCTCTGTTCCAGTCCCTCCGAGAATAAGATCTCCTGCAACACTTTAGCCCAATGAATCCAGTTTCCTCTGGTATAAAACCCAGGGTGGAACACACCTTCAGGGACCCTAGCTGTGGTGAAAAGTGGGATATATGCATAGGAGACTCCATCCTCCCTGGACAGCTTTCCTGAGGCTTAGCGAACCAGCTCGTCATGAATCCCGGGCTTCTATGATCCTCTGCTGCCTATCTATGAGTACAAAAGTTGCTTCACTTAACTTTTTATGTTACCAGCCTCAAGCAAGTGAAGTGATGCTAGTGCAGTGTTTAGAGTCCTTCCTTGAGATTGATACCAGTGCATGGTGAATATGCTTCACAAAGCCAGGAAACAATGAAATGATGCTTGCAAACTGCTGGGGGAAAAGAAAAAAAAAAAAAAAAAAAAACAGGCTTCCACTTCCAATATGGTAAAGTAGCTGCTACCATACCCAAATTTCCCATATATCACAACTATAAACTCTGAACAAAATTAGAAAAAAAAAAAAAAAAAAACCTAATGACATTGGAAAGTGAACAAACAGGTAAATTGTGAAAGAAAGTAGACACTTGGAAAAAATAAATAGCACAGGGTGAGTTACCTATTTTTACAGCATTTTGCCTGAGTATAGGCCAAAGTCAGTGCTGCATACTGTGTTCTGATAGAACTCCAACAGAAAACCTCTACCTCACTGGCTTGCAAAAAGTAGAAGACAGAGTTCAGGATAATCAGCCACTGGAAGGAAGAGGGAACTCTCAGAAAGGATACAGTCAGAAAGGATGACCACAATTTCTCTGTTTAAACTGATCAAATCTCTGGCTAATACTCAAAGCACACATCCCCAAGGCAGATTATAGCTAAGAATACGAGCTTTGAATACCTGTGGGATGATATCAAAATATCCAACATACATATAACTGCATCCCAGAAGAAGAATAAAGACAGAGTAGGACATAAATAATAAAGAAATAATTGCCAAATTTTTTTCCAAATTTAGTGAAAGACATAAATTTACTCAGTGATTCATGAGCAGGACATGTACACATAAAATGACATCAATATTATCACAGTCAAACTGCTGAATACCAAAGATAAAGAGAAAATCTTGATAACAACCAGAAAAAAAAAAAAACAAAACAAAACACACGGCTGAACAATGACTCAAAATATCATGAACTTCTCATTTGAAAGTAAGATACCAAAGACACTGGTGAAACATTTAAAGTTCTGGAACAGAAAGTCATCAACCAAGAATTCCACATCCGGAGAAAATAAACTTCAAGAATAAGGGCAATATAATGGCATTTTCAGAGGAAAGGAAATAATTGCCAGCCTGGAAGTCTATACCAGTGAAAATATCCCTAAAGAAAGAGTGAAATAAAGATGTTTTAAGACAAAGAAACATTGAAATAATTTATTGCCAATAGATCTGTACCAAAGGAAATTCTACAGAGGGTTCTTCGAGAAGATGAAAAGGATCACAAATGGAACTTAGAAATGCAGAAAGAATTAAGAGCCACAGAAAAGGTACGTGAGAAAACATAAATGAATATGTAATATAAAAACTGTAATAATCATGCCACGGCAGTTAAAATACACACAGAATAAATATAAATGACAATAGCAATACAAATCAGAAACCAAATGAAGTTAAAATGTTCTAAGGTCCTTGAACTGCTGGGTGGGGGTAAAAGTACTGTTTTACGTGTAGTGTAATCTAACCTGTGCCAGTCAGACCTCCCCTTCAAGACTTAGGGACTTACTCCCTCAGCTGTCCCCTCTCTTTGGGAGATGCCATCAGCTGAAAAGGGCCACCTTGACCAGTGACATGCCCCCTTCCCAAGGCTGCCTGCATCCAATAACTGCTCAGTGTGTGGATATAAAAGTCTGGCGCCTCACCCAAACTCAAGACAATGCTGAAAAGCCATCCCAACTTCCAAGGTTCCCTGGAGAGGGCTTTAGTCTTTCATTCTAATTGCAGCAAAACCCAACTTCCCCCTTTGACTTGCTTCCTTTCCTTCCCTTCCACTTGTGTTAAGCCAAGAACATTTCCCCAGGAAACTTCCTGAACAATAACTACATCTCAAAGTCTATCTCCGGGGGGACCCAACCTGAAACATTATATTAGACTTTCATAAGTCTAGGAGATATGTTTAAAATCTAGAATAACCTCTAAAAGAGTACAAAAATAAAATGTAAAATTAGCAAACTAAAAGAGGGAAAAAATAGAATAATAAAAATAATCCAGGCTGGGCATGGTGGCTCACGCCTGTAATCCCAGCACTTTGGGAGGCTGAGGTGGGTGGATCACCTGAAGCCAGGAGTTCAAGACCAGCCTGGCCAACATGGCAAAAACGTGTCTCTACTAAAAATACACAAATTAGCCAGGCATGCGTGGCACACGCCTGTAATCCCAGCTACTCGAGAGGCTGAGGCATGAGAATTGCTTAAATCCGAGAGGAGGAGGTTTCAGTGAGCTGAGATCATTCCACTGCACTCCAGTCTGGGCAACAGAACAGAGACTCTGTCTCAAAAATAACAATAATAATAATAATAATCCAAAAGAAAGCAAGAAAGGAGACAAAAGGGAACATAGAACAGGTAGGAAATAAACGAATTAACCAGATGACTGTTAAATTTATGAAAAGACACTTAACCAGTAATAACCAAGAAAATACAAATTAAAGCAATGCCATTCATTATTCATCCATCAGATCTGGAAAGCTTTAAAGGATGATACCATGCAGCACCAGCAAGGATTCCAGATGATGGACTCTTTCACATGTTGCTAGTAAGAATGTAAACTGTTACCACCATTTGCAAAAGCAACCTGGTAATATATATTTAAATTAAATATTATTGACCCTTTGTCACAGAAACTATTCAAAAAAAATTGTTTCCTCTTATTCGGGGCACACCTACACTACATTTTTCCGATTCCTCTGTGGCAGATGACGGAGTCCTAGCTCAGGTATGACACAAAATTCATTTGTTGAAGGTGGCAAAGCCCCTGCAGCCCAAATCCCAGAGTGATTATGTGTAGCAGAGACCCCTCTGAGTATCCGGAACTAACATGGACTATTTCACTTTTATTATGTTTGAAATATTATATATTCTAGGGTCTATTTGTTACAGCAGTTTGCTTACTCTAACCTATATAGCCTTTGACCCACCAATATTACTTATAGGCATCTGTCTTTAGAGGTAAAAGTATGGAGTACATTAGGCTCTATGTGTAAGAAAACATATGACCAGAGCAATCTGAATATCCATTAGTAAGAGAAAAGAGTTGCATCAATTTTAATACCTCCATACTAAAGAATATTATGCAACTATAAGGAGTTATCTCTGTGCCTACTGACCTGGAGGACTACCATGATGGTTAGGGGAAAAAAAGCCAACCTGATATAAATGCTTAATAAAATTTCTTTTTGTAAGAAAAGAGAAGCTGACCCAAAAAATGACATATACATGAGTGCATATATTTGCATGAGGATGGAGAAAGGCATGCAAAAATATGAATCAAGTTTTTAACATAAATTATCTCAGGGTGTAAGAATGAGCAAATATGGGCTATGGGAAAGAGAAAAAGAATAACAGAATGGAAGCCTATCTCAGTGTAATACTGAATGAAAATGCAGAATATAAAATCGAATCATTAAATATTAAATCAAATATGTAAAAATTAAATATACATGTATATAGACAAGGATGAGAATGTAATATCAACTTATATAAAATTCACTTTGTCTTAAATGTTAATATTTTAATGTTACTTTTATAATATTTTTTAAAGTTGAAAAGGCTTAGTCCCTACCTGGATTGGGCTTTTCATGCCGCATAGTGACCATTTATTTAAACTGACCAGCCTGGATTTGAGACTATGTACTAGTTGTATGGAATTGTATGAGTGTCCTGTTGAGCCCAAAAGTCTACATCGCTGTGAGGGTGGAGTTTTCCCTGAAAAAAAAAATGTTCCCATAGCCAGTCATCCCAGGTAGAGTTCAAATCTGGAACAGGAAATGAAGGCACGAGAGGCAAGCCTTAGACTAGAATAACTTCTTAAACTTTAATGTTCTTACAAATCACCTAGAAGGCTTATACAGATTATATTTCAGTGGGTCTAGGGCAGGGCCTATGATTCTGCATTTCTCACAATTTCCCAGGTGACGCTGATGCTGCCAGTACTTGGACTACAAGTACACAAGTCCTTGCACAGCCCAAGGACTAGTGTGAGGGAAATCTTTCTACTCTCTCTGGCGGCAGAAGAATGGTGCAAGGGGGAGGGGGCAAGGGGTTGCCGAATTGCCCCAGATAAAGCAGGAATAAGACCAGGAGCTGGTCTGCCAAGACACTCTGAAGATAGCCTGAGCCATGCACACCTCGGTTGCGAGCTACTGTGCATATGCACTTCCCCTCCATCATCCTTGAACCTTCTGTGAAGTCTTGTTAAAAGTTATATCTGGCTGGGCACTATGGCTCATACCTGTAATCCCAGTACTATGGGAGGCCGAGGCAGGTGGATCACAAGGTCAGGAGTTGGAGACCAGCATGACCAACATGGTGAAACCCCATCTCTACTAAAAAATACAAAACTTAGCCAGGCATGGTGGCACGTGCCTATAATCCCAGTTACTCAGGAGGCTAAGGCAGGAGTATCACTTGAACCCAGGAGGTGGAGGTTGCAGTGAGCAGAGATCACACCATTGCACTTCAGCCTGGGTGATAGAGCAAGACCCCGTCTCAAAAAAAAAAAAAAAAAAAAAAAAAGTTACATCCCAGCCTCTGCTGCATTGTCAGGAATTACAAGGGATAATTCCTGGAAAGATTGATCCCATGCCTATGACGAAGTGTCAACATTAACAGCTGGGTCTGTTTCCCCTGAGGTCAATGTAATGGTTGCAAAGGGCTCCCCAGCAGGAGGAGCCCTCTCGGTCTCCGTCCAGGTGGTATGAGGAGCAGAAGCTGCCAAACAGCACCCTTGTGGAGAGAAGAACTAAGGCCATTTCTGAATAGGGAGCAGCACTCTGGCATATCCACCAGATAAACATGAACCAAGCTAAAATGGCTTAAGCAATAAAAGGGGGTTATTTTCTCATGTAACAAAGAGTCTGGAAATTAAGAAATGTCAGGGTTGGGTGGTTCCCAATCCAATGACACCATCAAGGACTTTCTGTCTTTCTGCTCTGCTCTCCCAGGTATGTTGGCTTTTGCCTCAGGCTATCCCATCTCAGGCCAAGATGACCGTGGATGTTTTAGGCATCACAAGCTCACACAAACTTAAGACAGAATACTCCTTCCTTGTATCCCTCTTAAATGGCAAAGATAACTTTCCCAGAAGAACCTCTCTCTCCAGTCCTCCTTGCAACACATGAGCTAGAATTGCACTATATGCCAAGTGCCTATACCAACCACTGAACTGGGAAACAAGATTCCCTTGCTTGGCTTACAGGAATAAGATGCTCTATCTTTATGGGAGTGGGGTCTAAGCTCTCTGAACAATGCAGCTGCCTGATACCCAAACAAAACTGTGGTCTGTGAGTAGGGAAATATCTGGAGTGTGGACATGTACTGGTGTTGGGGTTAGATAGAGGAGATGACTTTGGGAAAAGCAGACAGTAGTGTCTTCCACTCCTGAAAAACACCCATAAATATATGGAGAGTACTTTGAGGGGCGTTATTTTCCATCAATAAAGGCATAGGCAATCAAGATATCATCATGCAGTCATATAACAACCCTGGAAGACAAAGAAGAAAAATCAAGGAAGTGAATAGAGATAAGGTTTCACCAAGAAATATAAAGCTCCAAACAAAGGGCCCCATGTGAACTATGCACATTCTTACTATAGTGCTTCTACCTGTGCAGTCTAAACTGCCTCACCCCTGCATACACACACTCACACCCTTACCTGGCACACCCTCTTGTCTTTTAGCAAAGACCTTCATTCCCTACATTTCAAGTCTGTCACACCTCAGAAACTTCTCCAACTAATCCAGCCTACAATAATTTCTCCATTCTCTGTATTCCTTGAGCATTTATAGTCTATAACACACATGCTCTGTCATCTAACTATAGCGTGCATTTTCTGGAACTATTAGTTTATATACATGATTATAACAGAATGTTAAAATGGAACTCTTTCTGGCTCAGTTTCCTCTGGAACATCTAGAAAATAGGTATCAGCTATCCTTACTTTCCAAAGCAAGATGTTAAACCATCTATGCAAGAATTCCAAGGAAAAGGCCTCATAATTTTCAACGTTCTCACCACAAAGAAATGATGTTTGAGGTGATGGATATGGTAATTATCCTGATTTGATCATTACATGATATATACATGTATCAAAACATCACACTGAACCCCATAAATATGTACAATTATTGTGTTAATTAAAAACAAAATAAAACTTCTAAAAAACAGGAAAAAATAGTCTGAGAAACAGTTTTGTGATCATTGTCCTTAATGGTATAAAATATTGAAATGGAGCAACCTGGGAAATAGATATTTTCATTCTCCTATTAGTGTGCTTTCTGTCTTAACACCCCCTTACAGGGTTGGATTTAACTGCCAGTTTAAGACAACACAAAATAAATGACTTCTAAAAGAAAGAACTATATTTCTCTCTCATATAAATATCTAAAGTAATGGTTCAGGGCTGCTATGGTGAATCTATTCACATTCCCACCAGTAAGAAAGTTAAAAGTAAAGGAGAAAGATCTAAGTCCTTTTAATTTCACTCACACACACACACACACACACACACACACACACATGGTCTTTATAGCCCATTGGCCAGAACTGAGCGGCATAACTAACATAACTAACCCTAGTTACAAGGGAGCCTGGGAAATGTAATCTTCATTCTGAAAAGCCATATGCCCAGCAAAAAGTCAAAGGCTGACAGCTCCTCAGGCTGTGCTCCTCCCTCACCGTGAAGGTAATCAACACAGCTGGATCTAGGTTGGCTTGGTTCACAGGGGAGTTCCTGTTGGTCTTGTTCTTTTTGGACTTCCCTATGAGGCCAGGCCCTGTGTCCCAGATTACCGAGGACCCTGGCCCTTCTTCCCTTATGACAGCCCCTCTACACCTGGACATGTTGCTCCTAGCACCCTGAAACCTTCTTTATGTATTCTGAGCTCACTCCTAGTAGGGAAGACAAGTTTGAAGTTTTATTCCACTGCTTCTAGGATGGTAGAGAACAGTCTTCAGCCTGAGACCCATCCCTAGGTAGCTGATGTCACAGTGATGATTCACCACATCAGGGACACCCTGTCCAGTGGGCTCAGGCAAGCCTGCCAGGCCACTTCACTAAAGACACAACCCAAGGAGGTGCGCTCGCCGGTGCAGGGCTTGGCGGGTGGCAGCAGCATTGGCGGCGGCGACGTGCACAGAGGCAGATTGTGGCTTCCTTGGTGAAAGACAGTGTGGCGATTCCTCAAGGACCTAGAAATAGAAATTCCATTTGACCCCAGCAATCCCATTACTGGCTATATATCCAAAGGGTTATAAATCGTTCTACTATAAGGACACGTGCACACAAATGTTCATTGCAGCACTGTTTACAATAACAAAGACCTGGAACCAACCCAAATGCCCATCAATGATAGACTGGATAGGGAAAATGTGGCACATATACACCATGGAATATTATGCAGCCATCAAAAACTATGAGTTCGTGTCCTTTGTAGGGACATGGATGAACCTGGAAACCATCATTCTCAGCAAACTGACACAAGAGCAGAAAATCGAACACCGCATGTTCTCACTCATAGGCGGGTGTTGAACAATAAGAACACATGGACACAGGGAGGGGAGCACCACACACTGGGGTCTGTTTGGGGGAAATAGGGGAGGGACAGTGCGGGGTGGGGAGTTGGGGAGAGATAGCATGGGGAGAAATGCCAGATATAGGTGAAGGGGAAGAAGGCAGCAAATCACACTGCCACGTGTGTACCTATGCAACAATCTCGCATGTTCTTCACATGTACCCCAAAACCTAAAATGCAATAAAAAACTAATTAAATAAATAAATAAATAAAAATAATTGTGTGAGGGTGACTGGCCTTAATGATTAATATTAAAACTCGGTATCTGGTGGCCCCTGATTGCATCCTGGTTCTGCCACTTATGGGCTGTGTGACTTAGAGACAGTCTCTTGACATCTTTGTCCTTGACTCTTCAGCTGTACAGTAAGGATATTACTGCCTAAATCCTAGGGTTTTGGTAAAATTAAAGCAATTAACTCAAATAAAGTTGTGAGAAGAGTGCGCAGCATATAGAGAGAGTACAGAAAATTATTAGCTCTGCTTATTTGTAAAGTGTTTTATATCAGGACCAATGGTAAGCCTGGGAACAACAAGGTGTTCACACCAGGGGGTTGTAATTCGTGTTATTTTAATTGTCAGTTTGGGACTATAATATTCAATGGATATTTGTAATACTACCCTTGGCAGATTCTCATATATTCTCACATGGCATGAATATAAATACTAAAGGAAGTTCCCTCAACTTGTACTGCTCTTTACTACTCTAGTAACACCAGATAATAAACACTTAAATGCTGAGTTTTTTCTGTTTTAAAATTAGAGAAAGAGGCAAAGTGTTTTCTGATCTACTTGTCCAATAAATTCTTTTTGCCAACTAATTTTTTATGTTCACTTGATAAACATAAAGGTAAAGTATATATTTATATAACTTTTATCTATAAGTGAAAAAAGTCATTTATCTTGAGAGAATTTACTTTAAACAGTTGCTTTAGAGTCTGTCTTTTAAAGTATGACCTTTTCAAATAAAGCTGGGTGTGGCAGCTCACGCCTGTAATCCCAGCACCTTAGGACGCTGAGGCAGGCAGATCAACTGAGGTGGGGAATTCAAGACTAACCTGACCAACATGGAGAAACCCCATCTCTACAAAAAACACAAAATTAGTCGGGCATGCCTGTAATTTAGGTGGTGCATGCCTGTAATTCCAGCTACTCAGGAGGCTGAGACAGGTGAAACATTTGAACCCAGGAAGCAGGGTAGCAGTGAGCCAAGATCACACCATTGCACTCCAGCCTAGGCAACAAGAGTGAAACTGCTTCTCAAAAAAAAAAGAAAGACAGAAGAAAGTAAGAAGGAAAAGAAAAGAAAAGAAGGAAAAGAAAGAAAGAAAGCCAAAGAAGAAAGAAAGCAAAAGAAATAAAGAAATTATATTATTCTGAACGATAATAATTAACATTTTATTATTGAGTGGTAGGTTCAAACTACTCATGATATCAAAGTTTACTTACCTACATCACTAAATAAGCAAGCTGTGTGTAATAAAAAATATATGTATATTTTTCCTGAAATTATAATATATAAAGAAACATTTATTTCTCTTGCCCAATTTGCTAAATTTTCTTAGAAAAACACATGTATTAGGCCGGGCGCGGTGGCTCACGCCTGTAATCCCAGCACTTTGGGAGGCCGAGGCGGGTGGATCACGAAGTCAAGAGATCGAAACCATCCTGGTCAACATGGTGAAACCCCATCTCTACTAAAACTATAAAAAATTAGCTGGGCATGGTGGCGCATGCCTGTAATCCCAGCTACTCAGGAGGCTGAGGCAGGAGAATTGCTTGAACCCAGGAGGCGGAGGTTGCAGTGAGCTGAGATCGCGCCATTGCACTCCAGCCTGGGTAACAAGAGCGAAACTCCGTCTCCAAAAAAAAAGAAAAAGAAAAGAAGAACACATGTATTAATAGTATATTTGGTTGACAAATCAAATTGTATACATATGTGGGGTACAGTGTAATGTTTTGATATATATATAAAATATGGAATAATTAAGTCAAGTTAACTAACATATCTATCACCTTACTTACCTATAATTTTTTTGTGGTGAGACATTAAAACTTACTGTTAGTTATTTTGAAATGTACAATACATTATCATTGACTGTAGTCACCCTACAGTGCAATAGATCTCAAAACATATTTATCCTGTCTGTACAACTTTGCATTCTTTTATCAACAACAGTCTTTGGTAACCAATTATTCCACATTGTACTTTGTTATTTCAACTTTAATAGATTCCACATAAAAGTGGAATCATGCAGTTTTCTTTGTCTATTTGGCTTATTTTACTTAGTAAAGTATCCTCTAAATTTACCCATATTTTTTCAATTGACGTTGTCTCCCCCTTTTTAAGGCTGCATAATATTCTACTGTGTGTGCTATTATTCTAAATATATATACCACATTTAGAATAAAATTGTAATTTAAATACAAAAAAAAAAAAAGTCAAAGGCTACATCACTGTGGAAGATACAGTGAGAAAACTAGGTGTTTCTTCCATAATCCACCTCTTTTTTTTTTTTCTTGAGATAAGATCTCACTGTTACCCAGGCTGAAGACCAGTGACACAATTATTGCTCACAGGCTCTACTCCTCAGATTTAAATAATCCTCCTAACTCAGACTCCCAAGTAGCTGGAACTACAGGTGCACATCATCATGCTCACCTAATTTTTTAATTTTTTGTAGAGAGGGGGTCTGCTATGTTGCCCAAGCTGGTCTCAAACTCCTGGGCTCAAGCAATCCTCTCTCCTTGGCCTCCCAAAGTGCTCGGATTATGAGCCACAGTGCCTAGCCTCACAATCTACCTCTTTAACCCTAAAAATGTCTTTGTGCACTCATATCCTTTCCACAAAAGAAGACAATGACCCAACCAGTCTGCAGTCAGCTTAAATCCAGAGTATATGACTGGTACTCTGTCCTCTCCATCAGGCCCAGATGCAGCTCTTAGTGGTCAGGCGATCTATATGCTAATAGTAAGTTACCTTCCTACCACATACCTAAAATTAAAATGGTAGAGAAGAAACAAGATAACAACAATTTCTAAAGACTCACATTTGAAAATGGGGAGAAAGGGAAATGCCCAAAAGTCACTGGCCCATAACTATTGTCATATCCCACTGGACAGGAATAGCAAAGTCTCCTATCCTTGATAGTGAAGTCACTTCCCTGGTTAGACACCCTGGCAGCTTCTTACTCTCCTTCCTGAGAATAACTCCCTTGTCCATTGGCCCTGGCTTTTCCCTCTGGAAGTTTCTCCCTTATCCATCATGCTCTTGACCACATCTGAAATGGGCCTTGGAGGGTATACACAATCCCTTTTCACACCCTCTTCCTGCTAATGCAGCCTCTGGAACACAGGCATTACTGTAGAGATTGCTGCTCACAGGCTTTTTGGTTTCCAATATGATTCCCTCAAAATTTTAGTAGGCTTCCAGTTTATCTGTTTCCCTGTGTGAAAAAACACAGACAAAGATGTCATCTAGAAAAAGTTTTTAAGCCTAAAGTCTCAGACTTTTTTCTTACTGGCCAGTGTTTGGCCTCACCTCTCTGTCTCCCTCTCTCTCTCTCTCTCTCTCTCTCTCTCACACACACACACACACACACACACAGAGAGAAAACATAGCAGCAACTGAAAGAAAAGGTTTGGTAAGATCTGATTTTTGCAGCCAGCTAAGCTGATTCCCATTTTGGCAGAGAACTCTTAAAGTAAGTTGCTTGAAGAGGGTTTGGGGTCACAGTACTACACATTAGCAAGGCTGCCATTTTGCAGCCACCTCTTGGAGCTGCTTCCAAATTGGGGTACAGACATAGTTAGCTTAATTAACACTTCAAACACCTCCAAATACAGACTCTCAGTCAAATTAGAGTGCAGGCTGCAGCACAGAGTGCCTCCCTTAGCAAAGCGACATTTCCTTCCACATCTGCTTGCAGACTGACTGGCTCTCAGCTGAATTCAACTCTCTCCTGTAGAACTTTGCTAAAAGCAGCAAAAAGCAGCCAAACCACCAACATTCTAGCCTTTTTCTACCACTTTCACTAACACGTGGTCTGCCTTTCAAGGTATAGCAGATGCAATTTGACCCAATGTTTTGCTACCATCTAATGGGGGTGACCCTCTTCCTATTCTACAACATCTATGTTCCTGCAGCCTGTCATCTGCTCAAGCTCATGCTTAGCACTCCATCTCAAGACAAAATTCTGAATTAGTTAGGATTAGGTTTGGTTATGTCAGACATCCCATAACAATAGTGGGTTTTTTTTTTTTGAACTCTGAACTTTTTATTGGCCTCCTGCTCCCCAAAAGGTCCCCTACTTCTGCTGGATTAATGTCTCAGGACTTTGGTGTTGTTGGTCTCAGGTTCCACTTTGCCATCCACTATCCAATGGGTGGCGGTGTTTTGGATCATTTGTATGGAGTTGCTGCTGTCCAGGGCATCACCAAGATTGAAGTCCTCACCATCTTCCAGCAGGTGGCGGTAGGTGGTGACCTCAGCCTCCAGCTTGACCTTGATGTTCAGCAGGGCCTGGTACTCCTAGGTCTGGTGCTGTCCCTCTGCCCGGGTCTGTGCCAGCTCTGACTCCTGGTACAGCAAGATCCTGTTGAGCTGCTCAATCTGCAGGGTGCAGTGGGCCTCCATCTCCCTCAGACTGTTCACTAAGCTGGCCTTCAGATTTCTCATGGAGTCCAGGCTGATCTCCAAGGACAGGACTGTAGGTCTCAGCTCCATGAGCATCATCTCAGCAGCTCCAACCTTGGTGGACTGTGAGGTGACCACTGTAGAGCTCTCCTCAATCTACTGAAACTAGAACTTGTCCAGCTCCTGTTGGTTCTTCTGAGCCAGCTCATCATATTGGGCCCAGATGTCTACCATGATCTTGGCGAGGTCCTGAGATTTAGGGGCATCTACCTCCACAGTCAACCCAGAGCTGGCAATCTGGGCGTGTGGTTCTTCTTCATGAAGAGCAGCTCCTCCCTGAGAGCCTCGATCTCTGTCTCCAGCTGCAGGCGAGTGACATTGGTGTCATCAGTGACCTCGTGGAGCCCATGGATGTCACTCTCCACAGGCTGGCACATGGCCAGCTCTGTCTCATAATTGACTCTAAAGTTGTCAGCAGCAAGACGGGCATTGTCAATCTGCGGAATGATGCGGGCATTGTCCACAGTATTTGCA
This sequence comes from Sapajus apella, assembly GCF_009761245.1. Taxonomy (NCBI): domain Eukaryota; kingdom Metazoa; phylum Chordata; class Mammalia; order Primates; family Cebidae; genus Sapajus; species Sapajus apella. The sequence goes on from NW_022436966.1 coordinate 7,726,202, forward strand.
AAGATCTGAGCCTTCAGGTCCTGGATGGTCTTGAAGTAATGGCTCCAGTGTCTGACCAGGGAACTCTTCTTCTCCAGGTGCTACGGAATTTTGCTCTCCAGCTTCCGGTTCTCAGTCTCCAAGCTGCTCACTCTGTCCAGGTAGGAGGCCAGGCAGCCATTCAGGCTTTGCATGGTTCCCCTCTCATTCTGGATGCCTCCCATTCCTGCCCGACCCCTGGCCATCCCTGCAGCCAGGGCCCCAGACCCCATGTCACCCCGGAAGCTGGTGGAGATGGACATGGAGATCCAGGAACTAGAGCCCCTAGCGCCTACATAGATACTGGCCATGCTGCTGACCAGCCGGGCACCGTAGCTAGGTACCCGGGCAGGGCCCCGGGACTGATAGATAGTTGGTAGAGAAGGTGGAGCGAGTGGCGAAGCTCATGCTATCCAGGGAGGAGAGCGAGAGGACAGGACTCAGGCTTTGCTGACGACGAATAGTGGGTTTTAAAAGATGGAAGTTTATTTCTCTCGCACATGAAAGTTTGAGTAGTCGATGTGAGTATGACTCATCAGGGCCCAGACTGCTTCCTGCCTCCTGCCAGACCTCCTCAACATGCTGCTTCCACTTCTGCGACCAAGATCTCAGCCAATTGCCTTCCATCCGGGGGAAAGCAGGTTAAGGAGAAGAGCATGCCACCTCCTTTTAAAGATATTTCCTGGACGTTGCCTGGACTGCATGTACCCAATATGCCATTGACAGAATTTAGTCCCATGACGACGGGACTCAATATGTCATTGATCAGAATTTAGTCCCATGGTGGTTAGCTGCAAGGGAAACTGAGAAATGTTGTCTTTATTCTGAAAATCCACATTTGCAGCCAAAACTCTATCACCGTAGGAAAAGAAAAAAAAGGAAAAAAAAAAATGGAGGACAACAAGTGTTTTCTGCTGAAGTGGTACTTCCCCTCACCTCAAGCCTGGTGAAATGAGCTTCCAGGAGACAAAATAGAGCTTGTCCAAGGTCCCCTGGAATCTATGGGGTACCAGAGGGTGATGCCAGAACACTGGATGGATGAGCCTGAAGGGAAAGGGTGGGTAGCAGGGCTGAACGCAGAGAGAGGAGGGAGGGCCTGCATGACTGAGGGAGAGCTGGCCTGGCACCCTCTTAAGGGACTTTGTCTAAGATGGCCTCCTGGGGGCCACTGGGACACAGCAGAATCTCTCTGTGTGAATCAGATTACTGGAAAACCAAAGAAACTACAGAGAAGAGACTCCCAGAGATGAAAGGTAATCTCCAAAGAACATACAACTTTTTGCTTCTGTCCCCAAAGCAAATCAACTTCAAACTTATCCAGAAGAAGCCATGTCAGGTGGCACTGATGCCAGTCACATGAGACTCTCCCAGCAATTACCTGTTCCCTCCCCACCCATCCCAACCTCAGAGCAGTCAGCAACGTCAGTAAGCAAGATGGCTAGGAGGAAAGCACTTGTAAGGTCAGGTGAGAAGTCAAGGCTTCCCAAGCCTTTCTCCCTGACACAAAATTGTAGGCCAGGGGGAGAACGGGAGAGGCTTTAGTTTTAAACAAAATTGGAATTTTTCATGATTTATCTGGGATTGCACATTTCATTTCTGTGGTTCTCAGCCCTGGCTGTTCATCTGGAATTCCTGGGAAGCTTTAAAAGTACTGATGTCTGGGTTTCATCCTCAAAGATTCTTTTTTCCACTAGTCTTGGGCATAACCTGGGCATCAATATTTTTTAAGAGCTGCCCAGGAAAGTCTGATGAACCGCCTGGGTTGAAAACCACTGTCATCATATTGAATAAAGAACATTTTTGCAAACAAAAGATCCTGGAGTGGCCAGAAAAGTGATGGAACTTTTCCTAGATCTGACCCAGGGAATGAAGAGCTAACCTCACAACCCAGTATTAGAAGGAAAAGATGACAACATTTTACAACCGTATCTGCAGGAGTCCTCACTTTCAATCTAACAATTATATAAATCCTACCTCCTTCAACATCAGAAGCCTCTTCAGGGCAAAGGCCATGATGGGATTCACTGGAGTCTGCACACTGTGCTACACTTGCTAGACCTATGCCAAGAACTTAGTATATATTTGTTGTCCTGTTGTTAACCTCTGACCTCCGTGCTGGGATAAATCAAAGTGTCCTTTCTGATGCACTAAAGGCAAATTAAGGTGACTCCAAGAGGGTCTTGAACTGTATCTTGGAACTAATGAAGAAGATTTAAAAATGCATAAGATATAGTTATTATTATGAGGTGGCTAGAAATTTTTTATCAACCTATGACCAAATTTTATGGGCCAGATTCTGACTTCTATATTGAAATTGTCACCCATTTAAGCAAACTGTTGTCTCACTGACCTAAAGACAGGTCTTCTAGAAGGCTAAAATCACCAACATTGCAGTGCAGATTGAAGAAGCAGGCTTTGGTGTCTGGGAATGCCTGAAGTCTACCCGGCTCAGTGAGGCTGATCCACTTGATTAGGTCAGAACCTACCCTCCATCCCTGTCTCATTCTCACACCTCCTAACCTGATGTGGATGACACTCTTACTGTTCACACCATCACCACGACCACCATCCTCAGTCATGGGGAATCCTGTCCCACTAAAAAAGTCAAGGCACAATGACAGAATGCAGGAAAAAGCCAAGAACTTGCAAAAACACCAGCTGACCCCCAGGAACAGCTTTAGTCAGCCAACCCAAAGTGTCACATCCCAAAGCAGAAGCCTCCAGCATCAGGATTCTACCAGAGATGCTTCTCAAAATGTTCCCGATTCCCCCAAGCCCATATTTATGGTACAGCTCCATCAAACAGACAGGGGCTGATTGCCTAATGCATTGTGCGCCAAGAGTTGACGCTTGAGAAATCACCTTTTCCTGTGAATGGATCCTGAAGCTTAGTATCAAGAGAGCCTCCTTTTCATAACCTAAAAAGAAAAGCAAATACTGTGAAGCATGTTCTAGAATCAGAATTGACCTTCTCCATCACTACCTGCTGTCTTTTGTCTGATTCAAGGACTTCTTTTTTACCTGGAAATAAAGTGTACTCCACCATGAGCCCAAGCCCAGACAGAAGTCTGCTTAAACTGCATTTGGTGAAAATCCCAGTATGTTTTTCTAGACTTTTCCCAGCAGAGGGAAGCCCCCACATGAAAGATAAGTTCAACCAGAGATGAAATCCCTTGTTCATTCAGACATGAAAAGCTTCACCCTCCCCTGCAATACTATGTCATCCTCAGGAAGGTCAGTTACCTTCCAGAGGGATCCATTTAAAAAGATACCCCTGATACTTTCAGTGCTGTTTGCAACGTCCATATTTTACCCTTTAGAAGCACTTGCCGTGCGTTCTATCCTGGGTAGTTCCCACAGCACCAAGCCACGCGCCCCCGGTCTTCGGTTTTAATCAGGTAGTAAACACTGGAACTTGAGACAAGCAAAGCATTTGATGATGACAATAATGAGTGGCCCATTAAAGGTAATTTTTTTTAAGTTAATGCGTTCTCCCCAAAGAACAGAGCCACGCACTGTACTGAAAAATGTCTGTAGGACATACTGCACTTTCTCGTTATTTATTTAACTTTATGTGGATGCCATAAAACTTCTTTATTTGCTTTCAGTTAGCCCATAGATTTTGACAAGATAAATTTTTATTTAGATCTTTGCCCAGCTACAATCAGAAACAGAAGACTCACTTTCCAAAGCCAGGCTGATAGATGGATTAATCAAAGTACTCCTCACCCTGCTTTCCTTCCAGCAACCACAGGGATCCACAGACGGAGTTTTTCCTTAATTAAAGAAACTCAGCAACAAGGTGATTTATCGATGATGAATCTGGCAGGCCTTTTCATTGTACGGCTACTTGTGGCCACTGTTTGAAATTTACCAACATAAATAAAGCCTCTCCATGACTAAACAAAGTTAAAGTAGCAATAAATTGAGCCTGCCATGTACTCTGGGCTAGATCTGAAGTCAACATAAATACCAGAATGCCTTGGCTGTGACATGCTTGACACGATGACATCATGCACTCCCAAAGAGAACAGCCCAGCCCAAGCCAAAGCGAAAACCTAATACAATTCCCCTAAATGAATCAAATTGCAGCGGTCTAGACTCGGCTGCGCTGACTATTCAACTTCCTTGTTCTCCGCTGTCAAGTGGTCGCATTAAAAAATAATCTATACACTGATCTAAATTTTGCTTTTTCTGCATGATTAAATTTTGGCAGGAGTAAATCTCTGTTATTCTCACTCCCCAGGAATGTTTGGAAAGTTTCTAAAAACTCAGGATTTATCAGCTTAAGGTCCACCTGCTGTGACAGGATCCCACAGCCGGCCTGCTGCTACCCTCAGCAGGAGACGGACACTGAGAGCTCTTACAGGGAGGGGGTGAAACTCTGCTCACTTCACAGAATGGCTCAGTGCTGGCTTCTCTCCCAAGGGACCTGCTCGGCCCACATCTAGCAACAGGCTGTCATGAAAGCCTTCATGAAACAAGAAATCAGCTAAACAGGGGCTCAGCGCCCCCCAGCCCTGTTACTACTAAGAGATGAAGCAAGGGAAGAAACCTTTCAGAACGCACTTGCAGGACAGCGAATTAAAAATGGAGAAAATCTAATAACTAATTGGTGAAACCATAAAAGCTGCCATAAAAGACATTTTCCTTAAACTACTTTACACAGGGCTGTATAATTTTATGTCACTTTTTATTTATGTTGCCGTAATGAAAGCTGCTCTGGGAGCTGAGGAGCTTGGGAAGAAAGAAATTGAACTACTTTTAAAAAGGAGGGGAGAAGTCCATTTATAGGGCTTTTGATTCCTTTTGAAATATAGCAGGATTGGGGAGGAGAACCTATTTACTTCTAAAAGCCTCTGAGCAAAATGTTTGCGATGAATAACTTTCTTCCACCACTATTCTCTCCACCCAGAAGGCCCTAATTACTTAACATTCATAAAGTGGGTTTGACAGTATTTCACAAAAGGAGGGCTGGGCACAGTGGCTCATGCCTGTAACCCCAGAACTTTGGGAGGCCAAGGCGAGTGGATCACTTGAGGTCAGGAGTTTGAAACCAGCCTGGCCAAGATGGCCAAACCCTGTCTCTAGTAAAAAAACAAAAATTAGCCAAGCGTGATGGTGCATGCCTGTAGTCCCAGATACTCAGGACGCTGAGGCAGAAGAATTGCTTGAACCCAGGAGATGGAGCCTGCAGTGAGCTGAGATTGTGCCACTGCACTCCAGCCTGGGTGACAGAGTGAGACCCTGTCTCAAAAAATAAAATATAGTATTTCACGAAACTAGGATGTGAGCTAGATAAACCAATGCTATTTAGATTCATCTGTGAAACCAGAATTTTCTTGTGGCAATACATAAAGAGGCAAGCTCTGAGCTTCTAGAGGAGTTCCTATAAAAATGAACTCAGTTTTGGCAAGATATTGATGAATTTACAAAGCTTTATAGGACATTACAATGCCATATTCAAGGATTCTAGATAGGTAGTTTGTTTGTTTTTTAATTTATTTTTTTAAGACGGGGTTTCACCATGGTCAGGCTGGTCTTGAACACCCGACCTCAGGTGATCCGCCCGCCTTGGCCTCCAAAGTGCTTGGATTACAGGCGTGAGCCACCACGCCCAGCGATAGGTAGTTTATTATGACCCAGCAGATCAGACAAGTTCTTTTCTCTTTCTTATTTGTATGTGATGATTCAGGGAATGTTACACCATTGAGAAAAACAGAATAAGGTGCAATATAGAAAACCTAGAATAAATTATGAATAAGAGAAATTTAAAATGGTATATGTTCCCATGGAGAGGCATGAGGGGGCTTTTGGGGTCCTGCTGATATTCTGTTTCTTAACCTGGGGCCAGTTGCTACAATGTACTGAGTTCGTTAAAACTCACCGTGTGCTTATTATATGTGCTGTCTTATCTATACACTTTATATTTTAATAAAACGCATTTTTAAATGACATACATTCAGATGAATCCCTTAAAAAGATTCAAAGAGTGAGTAACATGCATACGAAAACACAGAAGTGTTCTATGATTTTTCCAGAGAAAACGTGGATCACCCCTTAAATTGCAAGGGCCCTCTGAACTCTGGCTAACTTTCAAAGCAAGATGAGGTGGTTTTTAGAAACAGTTTGCCTTCTATTAACAATGAAATCCAATTCAGCCTCGAATATTAGAAAGTGAAACATATATACAACTCCGAGGGACTGTTGAAGTATCAAACAGATAGGGCATTATTTAGGCAGGCTCAACAGTCAAGGCCACTTTACACCATTACGGACCAGACTAAACAAACCTGACCCGCAGGGTGACCCTCCCAGGATCCCAAAAGATTGGAAACTCCGAAAAGGCAACCCTGACCAGACTTTACAGCCTGGTAATGGCATGCAAACGACACTCTGTCTCTGTCACGCAGCCAAAGGCTGGTGTTGTATATGAGAGCAATTTCCTCAAGAATTCGGAGGAAAATGTGATACTTTCCCTTTTATGTATGGACTTACAACAGCAAGTGTATTTACTCGTTGGGGACCCCCAAACCTCCTGATGAATGCTCCATCAAATCATGCTGCTCAATCGGTGGGTGGTGGCAGGGATGTCAGATGCAGGAGAAGGGGAGAGCCCACTCTTGCAGAATGGGAAAAGCCTCATTTGCAGGATGTTTTCAATGCTGAAACCATGTCTAGGGAAACACCATTGAGATTCAGTTTTCCCTGGGAGGCAGGTTGTCTGTGGGGGGGGGGGGGGGGTGCGGCAGAGGGTATGTGTGTGCATGTTTCCCCTTCTCTGTCCCACAGACAATTCTTGCCTGGCATGGCTCCGAGTACCAAGGTCCAGCCTGCGTTTGTAATTCATTCTTCCTCACCTAGAAAATGTTGGCAGTGGGTGGCCCTGAGCCCAGCTTCATCGAGGGCCTGTTTTCACATGTACCTCTGTCCTGTGGGGAATTAGTTCCCCCACACAGCCCTCAACAAGCAGTTGGCTGGGGAAAAGAATGTGTTTGCTGGGGGTGCTGCAGAGGAGGTAGGTGGGTAGATGGGGAGGGAAAGGAAGGCAGGGGAAGAAAAGGAAAATACAGAAAAAAAAAAAAAGCTATGAGCATATGCTCTGATGAGGAGAATACACTTTGGGAACAACTTCAAATTCAAGGATCACCATGATTTATCCAGAAACTCACTTCCCTTACTTTTTTTCTCCCACGGAACAGGTCCAAGCCCTGGGTCATCTTTACACATCTATAACTGCTCCTCAGAGCCCTCTCGAACCGGTGGGGAAAGGAGTGTGTCCCAGTCTCCAGACTTCCAGAACATGTTCTCTGACCTATTCAAATGCAGATCACTTTCAGGACCATCAATAACATATCCCAGGCCCTCAGTCCTCTTCAGGAGCAAACTGTGTCTGGGGATCACAAGAAAATGGCATAAACCCCACACTGGGTATGTAAAGGCCATTCACAACCTCTTTTAAAAACCCTCTTTACCCCTCTATAATAGAACACAGCATTTGGCCTCGGTCCGTCGTCATTTTCAGATGACCGCCAGCCCCATAGAAGTTCAAACAAGACATTCCTCTCAGCGTGGACCACAGGACAAGCTCTCATTTTTCAGGTGGATCACAAGCTCCGTGCTGGAGGTGGCAAATGCGGAGTATGTGTTTTGGGAAGCGTGTGCCTCTTGAGTTTTTCCTCCCTTAAACAATAATCCTGCTTTCAAAAGACAAAAAGAAAGTCAACATGGCTACCAGATGAAGCGTAGACCTAGCCTGGCAGTGAAGAGGAAGCAGCCATCGGAAGTGCCTGGAGGACAGTGGTGTCCGCCCTGTCCTGGACAGAGAGGAGGGCACTAGCTCAGAGTAGCGCAGCACTAAACACACAGTCGAGGTTCAAGATGACCAAGGCTTCCCACAGTGAAGAACCACCAGGAAGCTGGGGGCTTCATTCGCCTCCCAAAACGAAGAGCAGGTTCCTTGTTCCTAAGCACCACCAACAGGCTTGAGCAGTTCCCTGCGCCAGTTTCTGTATTCATTCCACCAGAAACCAGAAACGAGGCGGGGAGGCCCAACCACCAGCCCAGGGGCCCGGTATCCTGCAGCCGCAGCCGCCTCCCCTTTCATCTCTGTAAGAGTCACCTCCCAGGTGACCCCGGCCCCACTCAAGTTTAAACAAGGCGAGGCATTGCTTTCAGCCCACACCCACAGCACATTTCAGTCCTCCCATTTAAGGGGCCTCAGCCTCCGCCCCCACCTTCCTCTGCCCTTTAATCGCCTCCTGGGGAATTCGGTTATGCATATGGCTTGAAATGGGGACCACAGGCTGGGCCTCTACAAGCTGCTAATTGAAAACCTTGTCAGAAGTGGGAGGAAGAGACAGAGGGGGAAAAACAACAACCCTTGACAGGACCCCACTCTCATATTATGAACAGCAGCACGCCCTCCCAGAAGACCGGTCCTTGTTCCGCCGCAGCTGCACGGGAGGCCTTCCTCCCGGGCTTGAGGACTGAGTCCCTGGGAGATGCTGCCTACCACATCAGAAAGGCTGCAAGGATGCAGCCAAGGGGCCTCCAGCCCCTGCATCACGCTGGGGCTGCCTTGCTCTCTGAGCATGCTGTTCCTGCTGCTTCTGGGGACAGGCTGCCTGGGTCAAGGCCTGGCTCCACTATTCTCAGCCGTGTGCTCTTGGGCAAGTGACTCAACGTCTCTGAGCCTCAGTTTCTTCCCCGATGAAATGTGGATGAGAATTGTATGTATTTCAGAGGGTCGTTGTGAGGATTAAATGCGATTACGCACATAAACATTTCATACAGTGCCTGATACAGTATTCATAACTTTTAATATTTTGCTTGTTTATAACAATGAGAATTCTCCATTTGGCCAAATTGGTGAACAGGGCCGAGGACAGGGGAGAGAGCTGACACTGCCATTCTATTCCCATTTCATAAGTAAATCTGGTAGCAGCTCTATGGAAGCCTTTAAAGGAAAATAGGCAAGGATGTATGCTTGTGTGAAGGTGGGGGAGGAAGGTGGTTAAGACTTCAGTGGAGGGAAGAATACAAAGGGAATAAGGAAGTAAGGTAATGAAGCTAAGATTTTTCAATCATCTATTGTATAACAGGCACATTTTCAGTGCTTTTGTGATATGTCTGCACAATGCTATAAGGTAGTTATGATCACTCCTATTTTCCACTAAGAATTTGAGGCTCAGAAAATGCTTGGCTCCTAAATGTGGCATTGAATTGGCTTTCAATCCCCAAATCCCCATCCAGGTTTTACCACTCATATGCTCTGTAATAGGGGCTCCTTTCTGCCTTTTTAAAGGGGTAAGAAATCCTCAGATGGTGGTATTTATCCAGTTTTCAGGAATTAGACATGGTTTTCTAATACTACATTCATAGAAGTTTCAGATTGGAATATGGGCACCTCTGGTATGAAGGGTTTTGATCATCTTTTTTTTTAGACAAGGTCTCCCCTTGTCACCCAGGCTGGAGTGCAGTGGCACCAACTCAGCTCACTGCAACCTCCACCTCCCAGGTTCAAGCGGTTCTCCTGCCTCTGTCTCCTGAGTAGCTGGGATTACAGGCACATGCCACCACAGACCAGCTAATTTTTGTATTTTTAGTAGAGACGGGGTTTCACCATATTGGTCAGACTGGTCTCAAAGTCCCAACCTCAAGTGATCCACCCTCCTCAGCCTCCCAAAGTGCTGGGATTACAAGGCCACCACGCCTGGCCTTGATCACCTTCTTTATTCAGAACAGAAGTTTCCGGTCCAGACTTTCATGCCAAGGGTAGGTGGGAATGTATCTGAAGCAATAAATGGGAATGCTTTAATACTTCCCTGTGAAGAGCTCTGGCTGAGGTGTTAACACCCAGATTACGAATATAAAAAGCAGGCTAAATGAAAACACCATGATTACAATGGTGGTGACTTTATCAAAGGACCTCCAAAATGACTAGCAATTATGTGGTATGAAGCACCTACATTATAAAAACTTCAATAATTTTGTGTCTACTGATGAGGATAATGACTAATATATTCCACCAACAGACATGACAGCTGTCTGTACATATTTGGAGGTGTGTACTTTTAGAGGCTGTTACTGTACCTCCAGCTATTTTAACTACTAAATTTTGTTGACACCATGCAATCCAGTAACAAGGAGGTTTACGAGGAAAGGTTAAAATTCCTATTTCCAGCTGTTTCTCTTCCTTACATCATTTTTGTCTCATTATTCAATAGGACCCATAAATCTGCCACACAGATCCCAGATTAAGTGACACGCTACAGAGAAATTGCTAATGTCACTAGGAAACAAAATAAAATTGAACACTGGGTTCACAGCATTCAGCCCTCAAAAGCGTCATTCCCTGCCTGAGATTCATTCTAACACTCACACACTGACCAGAGAACTGCCGTCCGAGAAAGGACCTGGGCTTCATTTCCTCTGCCCCAGCTCCCCATTTTCCTAATTGGGGGCTGGGAAGAGAAGGGAGGTGGAGATATTTGCAAGATGGGCTCTAATTTTAAGACAAAAGCCATCCCATTAAATCTTAACAGATGTTTCCCAAGTTTAGAAGATTAAGAAAGATTTCAGCATCAAAAATCAAAGAAAATACTCCATGACCTTAAAAAAGGATAAAACACAAAGCTCTAACAAACCCAAAGTCCACTTTGACAGCTGTCTCTGACTGAATTGACGAGGTGCTATTGATGTTTGGATTAAACCATGCCTCTGTGATCAAGTACTCAAACATGGGATAAAAGACGAATATATTCTTTAATCCTACCCACTAATTTTGTCTAGGCCCTGAAAAGCAATGAGTACTGAACAAATGTTGAAAGTGGTTTCGCTTCTGTTTATTGACATAGCTATTTTTATTTCATTAATTTGCTACGTATCTTATCAGCATTTAAACTAACACAAGGAAATCCATACGAGGTACTGAACTCTCCACAAACAGATAGCTGCAACTTCCAAAGCCACTAAAGGTAAAATCAATAGACAATGATTCTAGAAAGTGAGGAAGATGTTACAGGAAAATGTAATAGAAAAATTGTGTTCTGATTTATTTTTCATTTGTCTTTTTTTTTTTTTTTTAAACTAAACCATAAAATAGCATTGGGAATTCTAGTTTTCAGCATGGTGTGTTTTAAAGGAAAAGGAGAAAAACTTTTTTTTTTTTTTAAGGAAAGGGTGAAGAGGCAATTAAGTCATTAATTACTTTCTTTGTCTAGCGATGTCCAACCCATCAAACTTGGCCTCTTCTGTCTTCATCAAAGGTGCAGCTCACTCTATTTTACAATAAGTACCTCTTAATAAGACAATCTCATGTTTCAAAAGCTGCTCTACGAGGAATTTAGATGAAGATAAATTAAAATAACACTTAACAGCAGACCCCAGAGTTTGACAGCCACACAGCGCCCACTATCACCCAAGTTTGTCAAATGAGTAGCGAGAGGTTCTGGGTACCAAGACACCCTAGGGACACAGGACGCTGTATGCCAAGGTCAAGGGGGATTGGGGTTAGGTGAAGGAGAGACAAAACTGACATTAATTCGAGAATTGGGGACTGTGATACACATCTCACTCTAAAGGAGACTAAGAGGGACATAGGCTCTTTGCAGAAAGACACAGCAAAAACACCAGAATATCCTAAGACAGTAATTGAGGAGATGGGGTCCCAGGAGAAGAGGTAGATCAGCCTCAAGACCTCTCCAGTGGGAGCATTATGGGCTGGCAGGTGGTGATCCTGCCCTTCTAACTTTTCTGGGAAGCCACTTGCCTAATCTCTCCTGTACACTCTGAGTTGCCCAGGACCTGCACTGGCACCCACCTTGGAGAATCAGGCATGGTCTGGCTTCCTACAAAACCAACACCTGACACCAGCGCTGACTACTGGTGTCTGCTGTGCTGCCTCCCTGTACCCAACCTGGATCCTGCTCAACCCTCCAACAGCAATGCTCTTCTCCCTTTGTCCTCTGACTCTGACATCCTGGCACCCATCTGCTCTGCCCCTACCTGCGTTACTAGCATGGCAGGTGTTGGGAATGGGGTCTTTGGACTGCACCACCACAACTAGGACGTTTTGCCTGGATAAAGAGGAGGGGGAACGACATACAAGGTGAGAGAGAGAGATCTGATATGCATGCTCATGAACTTCAAAAAAGCACGAGGTAATTAACTTTGTGGCTTCTGAAATAAAAGTTAAATTTTAAAAAAAAGAAAGAAAGAAAGAAAGACCTCTCCAGTGGGTGGGAATGATTTCAGGGAGATTTGCTCAGAGGGAGCTCTCCACCTCTACCCTCCAGCATATCTTCAGCCTTCTGAAGACCCCCTCCCCTAGACATACCTTCCAGGCATTCAGTTGCATCCCCATGAAAGGGCTTTGCTATTGTATATATGATTAAGTATACTATTTTAGGGAGCTTAATGTGCTTCCTTGAAAAAAACAATTCTTTTAAAGAATTGACCAAGTATGGCATGCCCACAGTTTGCTTTCTGATGTCAAGTTTCCTGTTGCTGGTCTGGGTGGAAGCATTCATTTTGCAAGACCTTGAACCAATTCTTCCCCATGGCAAGTAGACAAAGCCACAACATATAAGGCAGAGGCACCTACATGCAAAGGATGAACAGGAGTGTGCATTTTACAGCTATTTCAGAAGACTGGACCAGCTTACAAAAGATTCTCCCTTTTCCTACCAATTTCCAAACATTCAACCAGGTTACGCTCTAAGAAACACAATGAGAAGATTCCACTAAGAATTTGCCACCTTCATCCCCAGGCACTCTTCCTACAAGATACTGGAATTATCTAGGTGCCAGTGTAATCACAATAGCCTTATTTTTGTGTGTTGCTATGGAGTTTCAAAAACAAAGAAAGCCACTGATCAGTAATTGTGACAAAACTTTTTAGCCACAGCATTGAGAATAGGGTCTAATTATTCTATAAACACACTTTGATTTGTTTGCTCCGAAGTCAAATTATCTTCAAATATGTAACAGCACACAGTGATTGGATATGGTGTGCAGTGCTTCTCAGACTGTGCTCCGCATACGTGGCATAAATCTCTTTCTAAAGAGATTCATTTGTACCAAGTGTCTCCATGGTATACGCCACACACAAAACTAGGAAACAGAGGTGCATGTTATTGAAAAGCAAGTTGTTTCCAAGATGGGGGTGTGTGTGTGTTTGTGATCCTGTGGGTGGTTCACTCTCGTTTGTCTCTTTACACAAGAGAAATGGACATATTTTCAGGAAAATTCGCAGCTCATCACTACAGAGATAAAGATATAATGTGAGCCCAGGAAAATTAAGAACTATGAAGAAACTTTTTAAATTGTTGGCAAAAATCGCCACATGCTGAGAGAGACAGGGCTGAACCCAGAATGAGGCCTACGCCTGTCATTTATTAACAAGCATGGATTAAATGCTTATTCCATTATCATTCCTTTATTTAACGCTTACATAGAGCTTAGTTCTCTAAGCAGATTATGAACATTAGCCCCTGTATTCTTCCTAATAATGCTATGTGGTAGGTACTATTAATATCCTCATTTTACAGAAGAGGAAACAGAGGCACAGAGAGGTTAGTAATTTGTGCAAGGTCACACAGCAAGTAAGTAGCAGAGTCTGGGATTCAAATCTTGGGCCTCTGTCTCCCTAGTCCATACTATGCTACACTGCTTCTAACCATCATATATTCTGACCCTAGTCTGGGCTATGGGGTTACAAAATATGCTCCTTCTCTCAAGAAGCTTCTAGCCTAGAAGACAGTTACAATACAACGTAGTAGATCCGTGAAAGCAATAAGCACAGCATGGTTCTGGGAGGCCCCAGGAGAGATACCCAACCAGTCTTAGAAGAGCATGTGGATCTGTGACATATGTAGTTAGAGCATATGTAACATGCGTGTACACATAGTGGGGAAAGGATGGGAGGGTTGGTAAAGACCGTTAAGATCTAGACCAGGGTTCCTCAAACTCACACTCTTGACATTTGGGCCAGATTTCTTTGTTGTGAAGGGCTGTCCTGGGGGCTGAGGAACACCCAGCACCATCCCTGGTCTCTACCAGCAGTTGGTAGCCTAACTCCCCTCCAGCGTAATGACCAGAAATGTCTCCAGAGATTGTCGAATGTCCCCTGGGAACAAAAGTCATCCCTGACTGACAACCACTGGTCTAAAGGAAGTGGTATCCAATCCAGACCTGAATCATGAGTAGTTTTTATAAGAAAGAAGAATTGGAAGAGAGCTCCAGGCCAAGGATACGGCACATGCAAAGGCCCCAAAGAGAGAGATTGGCACTTCCAGAAAACTCAAAGTAATTCAGTATGGATGGCTCTTAGAATCAGATACAGGGCATTAGAGAAACGAATCTGGAGACTCAGGCAGGACCACCATAAAAGCTCCGTACTCTCCTTTTGGGAGTTACTCCTAAATGCAGCTGGGAGCTATTAAAGGGAGAATGGCTTAATCAGACTTGCACTTTTTTCTTCCACACAGACTGGGAGTTAGAGAAGAACAAGACTACAGACCAGCCGAGACACTGTTGTTTGTACTTTCTTTGCATATTAATCACTTTTTCTTTTAACTATAAACATTTAAAATTAAATGTGTGTTCTTCATATATAAAAAGCTCTTAGGTGTCAATAAGAAAAAGATGACCACACCAATAGCAAAATAACAAACTTCATGAAGGCAATTCACAAAGAAGAACATGAGGCCAGTACACTTGAAAAACATGCTGCTTCTCTGATGACCAAAGAAATGCTGTTTAAATCATGAAATCTCATTTTCCACCTATCATACTGGCAAGTAATTCTTAAAAAATGCAATTGCAGAGAAACTGCATTCTCCTAGACTGCTGGTGGGAGTCTACAGAATGTCAGTTTCCCTGACATTGGTGCTGCTTCCCTAAAAACAATTGAGGAAAAGTAATAATAAAACTAAGTTTTGTGCAGAACTAAATGACAAACTACTGAAATGATCTAAACATCTGATGAGAGAGTGGTTGACCACATTTTGGAATAGTTATGTTTCTATTCGAAATAATTAGTTGAGATGGGAAAATATTGGATAAAAGCAAAAGTAAAAACATGAACAACATCCAGTGTTAGTAGAAGACTGGATAAGTGGCCGTGTAGTGCTGGCTATAGTGTTCAAGAAGGCTGGCTGCAAACCTGGAGTAAGCTTTTATTTTCTCATCTGTACAATGGCTAGAATAATTATATCTAATCATAGAGTGGTAGTAAGGATTAAATAAAAGAATACGAAATGCTTAGCACAAGACTCAACACATAAAAAGGTCTTTATAAATACTAACCAACATTATTATTATCAAAGACAAAAAAGCTTTATGAATAATCATCTTCATCATAATAAATGATAACAAAGAAAGGAATTTGAGTTTCCAGCTACAGGGGTATAATTAATTAAACAATAACATAGCTATTAAATGACATAGTATATAACATTTAACTTTAGTGATGGTGTTTACATAATGAAACTTTAATATGTATATCTATATTCATGAAAAGTGTATAATGACATGGAACAATGCTTTCATGACCAACATGACCTATTTTAGAAGCTTCAGATATAAAATAAGATCACATCTCTTTCAATAGGAAATTAAGATGATTTAAGCCTCCATCTCTCTAAGAAAATCTATTTCTTCTCTCTCTGGACTCTTTCCTCCCATAAAGGCTTCCCAATAGCCCAGGGGTCAGCCTGGGTTGCTCTCATCCTGTAGTTAGATCAGAGCTAAGATACAGGACTCTGAACCCACTCAAAGCTGAAGAATTCCACACTAAATGTCCCAAAATAATAGAATTAGGCACCAAAATGATTTGGGGAAAAAAAATTGAGCAAAAAATATGTTCAGTATTTCCATCATCCAAAGACAAATATAATTAACAGTTAGTGTACTTCATTTCAGGGTTCCCTTCTATGTATGAACTCTTTTTGTCAAGTTGTTATTATACTTTATTTTTAAAATTGTATCCTCCAATACCAGAAATGAGAGAAAACCACATCTTGGCAATGTGGGATTTGTCCAGCTGATTGTGCAATCCTGATCCTCCATGGATTCTCATGAGTCCCACAATATCTGCAGCAATCATTTCCTCCTCAATCCTAACAGGCCCCACGTGGCAAAATGTGCTAAAAAAGTTGAAGAGTCTCCCCCGTGGTCCTGGATTGATAGTAGTGCCGCCATGGTTACTGTCTTTTTACACACTGCCTAGTAATCCTGCCTCTCTGGAAAGAAAGGTGCTTGTCACATGGACATCCATTTCATCTGTGGTTCCACTGCATTTATTTATATATATATATTTTTTTTTTCAATTGCACTTTAGGTTCTGGGGTACATGTGCAGAACATGCAGGATTGTTGCATAGGTACATACATCGCAATGTGGTTTGCTGCCTCCATCCCCCTGTCACCTATATCTGGCATTTCTCCCCATGTTATCCTTCCCCAACTCCTTAGCCCCCACTGTTCCTCCCCTAGTCCCCCCGAACAGACCCCAGTGTGTGATGCTCCTCTCCCAGTGTCCATGTGTTCTCATTGTTCAACACCCACCTATGAGTGAGAACATGCGGTGTTTGGTTTTCTGTTCTTGTGTCAGTTTGCTGAGAATGATGGTTTCCAGGTTCATCCATGTTCCTACAAAGGACACGAACTCATCGTTTTTTATGGCTACATGGTATTCCATGGTATATATATGCCATATTTTCCCTGTCCAGTCTATCATCGATGGGCATTTAGGTTGGTTCCAGGTCTTTGCTATTGTAAACAGTGCTGAGATGAACATATGTGTGCATGTGTCTTTATAATAGAAAAATTTATAATCTTTTGGATACATACCCAGTAATGGCATTGCTGGATCAAATGGAATTTCTATTTCTAGGTCCTTGAGGACTGGTCAGACTGTCTTCCACAATGGTTGAGCTAATTTACACTCCCACCAACAGTGTAAAGATGTTCCTATTTCTCCACATCCTCTCCAGCATCTGTTGTCTCCAGATTTTTTAATGATTGCCATTCTAACTGGTGTAAGATGATATCTCAACATGGTTTTGATTTGCACTTATGTAATGATCAGTGATGATGAGCATTTTTTCATATGTTTTTTGGCCTCATATATGTCTTCTTTTGAAAAGTGTTCATATCCTTTGCCCACTTTTTGATGGGTTTGTTCGTTTCTTGTAAATCTGTTTTAATTCTTTGTAGATTCTAGATATTAGCCCTTTGTCAGATGGGTAGATTGCAAAAATTTTTCCCATTCTGTTGGTTGTCGGTTCACTCTAATGATTGTTTCTTTTGCTGTGCAGAAGCTCTGGAGTTTAATTAGATCCCATTTGTCTATTTTGGCTTTTGTTGCCAATGCTTTTGGTGTTTTAGTCATGAAGTCCTTGCCTATGCTTATGTCCTGAATGGTTTTGCCTAGGTTTTCTTCTAGGGTTTTTATAGTGTTAGGTCTTATGTTTAAGTCTTTAATCCATCGGGAGTTAACTTTTGTGTAAGGTGTCAGGAAGGGGTCCAGTTTCTGCTTTCTGAACATGGCTAGCCAGTTTTCCCAACACCATTTATTAAACAGGGAATCCTTTCCCCGTTGCTTGCTTTTGTCAGGTTTGTCAAAAATCAGATGGTTGTAGATGTGTGGAGTTGCCTCCAAGGCCTCTGTTCTGTTCCACTGGTTTATATCTCTGTTTTGGTACCAGCACCATACTGTTTTGATTACTGTAGCCTTGTAGTATAGTTTGAAGTCAGGTAGCGTGATGCCTCCAGCTTTGTTCTTTTTGCTTAGAATTGACTTGGCTATGCAGGCTCTCTTTTGGTTCCTTATGAAGTTTAAGGTGGTTTTTTCCAGTTCTGTGAAGAGGGTCTTTGGTAGCTTGATGGGGATAGCGTTGAATCTATAAATTACTTCGGGCAGTATGGCCATTTTCACAATATTGATTCTTCCTAACTATGAGCATGGAATGTTTCTCCATCTGTTTGTGTCTTCTTTTATTTCCTTGAGCAGGGTTCCACTGGATTTTTAAAACTAAATTTAGAAGGTATGATAAGAGTAAGCAAAGACATCAAGGCATTGTGCTCTTATTGCTGTTTGCTTAGCAGATACTCTATTAGCCTCCCTTGCAAAATGGGGGAAGCTGATCCTTGAATATCATAAAAATGGAACTAAAGTAATCTAATGGGTCAAAGCCCACTCTACAAGAGGGAACTCAGTTACTCCATAATCTTCAGTTGTGATTGTACCTAAGCCAATTTGGTACATAATAACTGTTAGCAATTATTATGTTCTTCCTAGTAAACATGGATGGGCATTCAAGAGTTAGAAGTGGTTGGATTCACCTCACCATTTGATAACAATGAAATTAATTCTCAGACTGAATTCTGCCACATATACATTCATTCATTTAGCAAGAAGGCACCCAAACAATCATACAATCTAGCTGAAGAAGTTCCAGCTTTCTGCCCTTATAGGAAATCTGAGTTTCACCAAAGGAAAATACAACAATCATCTAGTAGCAGGATTCAGCGGACCTTACAATTAGATTTATGAGACCAAAATTATCTGATCAATGGCTGGGTATAAGGTCATTTTAGAATGAAGCTTCAGGCACTATACCTGAAAGGTATAGATTACTAGACTAGATTTCTATGACTCATATATAGAAGGGTAGAGAACCTCTGCAATATATCTGGCCAATCAATAGATTTGAACACCACTTTTTTCACCTGTGAAAAACAACAAAGCCCTCTGGTATTGGTTACATATAAAGATAGCTCAAGTTCATCTCTAGAGTGTGAATTTCCAATTAGAAGCTTTCAAAACACTAAGTACCTACCCCAAAAATGTATGTTCCCTTTTAGGACAACAGACTTTAGGATATAGGGCAAAATAAATCTACACACAAACACACACACACATCACGTATGCCAACATGAGTAGCATTTGTACATGCACAGAAGTGTGTGTATATATATGTATGTGTTTGTGCATATATATGCATATAATATACATACATATAAAAATACACTCTGTATATAAATCAGGCTGTCTGTGTCAAAGTATTTTAAAATAAATTACAGACAATACAATATTCTCATCATATTAAAAACAAAAAGTTCTTAAAACCCAGATAAAAGAAGGAGGTAGGTGGGAACAACTTAAAGACCTCATTTCATTTTTAGAGATGAGTTTTAAACTCAATTCATTTGAAATAAGTCTGAATACATTAGACACGTTAGGAAATAATCCTACTATTAGTATAATCACTTACATCTGTCAAATGTGCCCTGATGTATAATATGCTTTCTTTTACTCCAGAGGACCCCAAGGAAACAAAACTTTAGATAAAATTGCAAAGGAAAGAGAAAGAATATTATTACCCACTGCTGAATCCTGTCACAAAAAGAAATGATACCCTGAAACCACTCACAGGCCAAACAATTACGATCCCATAGGATGGATGCAATTGAGGAGAGACAAAGACATTCAAAAGAAGAATGAACGAGGAGCTGCCATCGCTGCAGGGAAAATGAGGAGAAAGAATCTTAAGGAGCCACACTTGAGCTTGGTCTCACAGGAGAGAAAGTTCACCTGATTGAGACAGGGATGTCTACTAGACTCCCTTGTCTGCCGAGTGGGAAAGACAGAGCACCTATCTCTCAGAGAAGTGAGAATTAAGAGGGTATGTATTTAAATCCTGGCACATGGTATGTATGTGCAGGAATCCACCTTGTAAAATCTGAAACAGGCTGCAAAAATCCCTGGACCAAGAGTCAGAAGCCTGAATTCCAACCCGAGCTCTGTCATCAGCTACCTGCAGGACTTTGTATTAGTCTATTTGCCTCCTTGTGCCATCATTCCCACACGTCTAAAATGAGGTCAACAAAACTGTTCTGCCGCCTCTCAAGACAGGCAAGTGAAATCAAAGATCGGGAAGCACATTGAAGAGTTAAGTCCTTAGTAATTCAAGGCATCATTTTTGTCACAAATACAGTACACTTTTCTGAGTCCAAACATAATAGGAAATTCAGGAGGGTAGGGCAGGAAGGAAAGGAATCAAAAATCTATTCTACTGCAGAGAATAAAGAAGGCTTCCAAGGAGGTCTGAGCCAAGCCTCCACCTTCAAGTCCTCTCCTCCGTGCCTCCATTTGGGATGGTGCTTTAGCCTCTTTTAACTGGACCATGAACATGCCCTTCGAATCCAATGCTGAATGGAAGGTTTCTCTCTGCTGAAGCTGTGGCATGAGGGTCACTCATCTCCCTTTCCTAGATAAAAGGAAAAAAATTAGTTCTGGGGCTGGAGTGGCTTCCCCATTCTTCTCACAGAGTCAAGGGTCCTGATGAGGGCTCTCCAGGGTACAGAGGCAAAGGTGATACCCCATGCCACTTAGTCTCTTAATCCTCACTTTGAGCCAAATTTAAAAGTCTTCAAAGTGGATCTTTGATTAGAAGGAAAATGCTGTTTAATTGAAAATCTAGGCTGGGTGCAGTGGCTCATGCCTGTAATCCCAGCACTTTGGGAGGCCAAGGCGGGAAGATCACAAAGTCAAGAGATTGAGACCATCCTGGCCAACAAGGTGAAACCCCATCTCTACTAAAAATACAAAAATTAGCTGGGCGTGGTGATGCACGCCTGTAGTACTGGCTACTTGAGAGACTGAGGCAGGAAAATCGCTTGAACCTGGGAGGCAGAGGTTGCAGTGAGCAGAGATCACACCACTGCACTCTAGCCTGGCAACAGAGCGAGACCCTATCTCAAAAAAAAAAAAGAAGAAGAAAAAGCTGCTTTTCAGGAACAGTTAGTTGGTGCATCTCCCAAGGGATAGCCATTTTAAAGCATTCCCATACATGAGAGTCTCTTGGGCTTAAGCTTCAGCATCACCAGTACTAGTTTGGGGCTCTGGCAGGTACTAAGGGCCTGACTGGCCTTGCAGCTCACTTAGTAGTAAAAAGATGCTTGAAAAGAGGGAGTTAAACCAAGTCTCAATAAAAGATCCAAAACAGGTTCCTCCTTAAGCTAGTCATTGATGGTGCATGAGTAACAGACCACTGTTATTCTGATTGTTCACATGGATAACAAGCATTTATTGAGCACCTGCTGTATGCTAGCAATAGAATAGTCATTGAGGCGCCAAAGTTTAATTATTGATTGTTCACATGGACAAAAGACATTTATTGAGCACCTACTGCATGCTAGCACTAGAATAGTCACTGAGTCACCAAAGTCAATTACTAATTGTTCACATGGGCAACAGGTATTTATTGAGTACCTACTGTATGCTATCACTAGAATAGTCACTGAGTCACCAAAGTCAATTACTGATTGTTCACATGGGCAACAGGCATTTATTGAGCACCTACTGTATGGTACCACTAGAATAGTCACTGAGTTACTAAAGATGAATAAAATGCGGTCACAGCCCTCAGAATTCAGGACCTAGTAAGGGAGACAGGGAAGCAAACAGAAGATAACAGTGCCTTCCCTTGAAGGCTTCAAGGGAGTACATGGGGCTCAACTATCTGACCCTTGTGGGTGGTGGAGGAGGATAGACCAAATCTCCTGGAGTTCTTGTTAAACGCAGATTCCTGGCTCAGTAGGTCTGAGGTAGGCCTGGGATTCTGCAAATCTAACAAGCTCCCAGGAGATGCTAAGATGCTGCTGATACACAGGCCACCCTTCAAGTAGGAAAGGTCTTAGAGGACCTGATACCTAAGTCAATCAGAGTAAAAGGAAGTTGTGGGTTGGGGAGCAGCCTCCTGACCCAGGTACAAAGGGGAGGATGTAGAGAGTTCAGGGAAGCACGGGTGCTTTCATTTTGTTAGAGTGGGAAGCTAGGGACAATGCTGGAGAGGAGTACAAGGACAAAGGCATGCAGGGCCTTGTGTGTCTTTCAACGGCATTTGGACTCATTAAAAGGATAGCAGTGACCCTTAAAAGATTTTTGAGCTGGGAAGTGATGTAGTATGTTCAGACAGCACTTTTTAAAGATCTGTCAGTCAAAAGTATAGGAAATGGATGAGCGGCGATTAAGATGGGAGAGAAAGAGGCCAAAAAGGAGGCTGTTGTCACAGTACAAAGAAGGAAATGAATGGAATCAGGAGGTATCAAGTAGACACCATCAATAGGTGTCATTTCCCCATAGCTTCAAATTCGCCTTCCCAAAAGTTCATTCACTTTAAGGGCTCTTCAGTGCCCTTACTACAATTTTGAAACTTTTTAATCTCGTTTTCAAAACATGCTTCAACCAGTTTTAGCCCATCTGTCCACTGGATCCCCAACGTAACCCAACGTGACCATCCAGCTGCTGCCCTCCTGCTGATGTTACCTTCCAGGCCAGGCTCCACCTCCACACTTAGCTCTCACTATTCAAGTCACCCAGCTGTCCCCAATACCTCTCTACCTGCCCACGTCCCACTGTGCCACCAGGCCTCGCAGTCGACAACCTCATTGGCAAAGCTTCCCCAGACCGTCCCAGCCCCATTGATCTATGTAATGTACTGTCTGCTTCATTCTATTTGCACTTGGTCCCAGAGTGCCCCGTGCTTTTAAGTGCCTTTTTTATTTCCTTTTGCTTTTCATAAAATAGATCATCTTTCAGAAGCATACCTATGGCTTATATGCATGAATTAGATATGAATAATAAAGAGAAGTCAGGTGCGGTGGCTCACACATGTAATGCCAGCACTTTGGGAGGCCAGGGAAGAAGCATCACTTAAGCCTAGGAGATCAAGATCAGCATGAGCAACTAGCAAAACCCCATCTCTACAAAAAAAAAAAAAAAAAAAAATTAGCTAGGCCTGGTGGCACACACCTGCAATCCTAGCTACTCTGGAAGCTGAGGCAGGAGGATCACTTGAACCCAAGAAGTCAAGGCTGTAGTGAGCCAAAATCACACCACTGAACTCCAGCCTGGGTGACAGAGCGAGACCCTGTCTCAAAAAATAAAAATAAAAATGAAAAATAAAAGGAAACCTGAGCACCCTCCTCTTGGGTTCAAAAACAGTCATTACTGAGATATTTGAGGCTCCTGTGTGCCCCTTCTTAGGGGCCTCTCCTAACAACATAACCTAAAATAAGACCTGAGGAATAAGAGCAGTCTTCTACATCTTTTATTTCTTCCAAAGCTCTTGTCACAACACTTTTTTCTTTTTTTGAAGAGACAGACTCGCACTCTGTCACCCACGTTGGAGTGCAGTGGTGTGATCTCAACTCACTGCAACCTCCACCTCCCAGGTTCAAGCCATTCTCCTGCCTCAGCCTCCCAACTGGCTGGGATTACAGGTGGTGGTGGGTACTATAATCTCATATACACGGGAGGTTGAGGTAGGAGAATTGCCTGAATGCAGGAGGTGGAGGTTACAGTGAGCCGAGATCATGCCACTGCACTCTAGCCTGGGTGACAGAATGAGACTTCATCTCAAAAGAAAAAAAAGTTCTAATTTTTTGTATATATCTCATGGTGGTTACAGCATTTGTATGTGTGTATGTAATATACACTTCACAGTATAACATGCTACATAGTGTGGGAGGTCCAGTATGGAGCCTAGCAGCATGGCAGTGATGGTATGAAGGTGTCATACTGATGCCTAACTAGAGTGGAGAGCAAGACAGCAGAATGAAAGATCCAAATTACAGTCTTAACTGTGAGCTCCTAGAACTCTTTCATTCATTCATTCATTCATCCATCCATTCATTCATTCATCCAAAATATATTTTATTAAACTCCTTGTGTGTACCATGCTCTATTGTCCAAACTACATCAGACAGAGGTGGCAAAAAAAGCATCTTTCAGAGGCCTGTCATGCTTGTCCTGTCCTGCTACCCATGAGACTCAGGCAGCCAGTATATAACACCAGGTACTTCTCCCATGTCCAGAGCCAGCAACATACATCCAAATACACACCCCCACTAAGAGGATGAAGACGAAAGAGGTCAGCCAGACCCAGGCTGCTAATCCTGGTCACAAATGTATGTCTGTTCACTACAAGTTCGTAGCAACTATTTAACATGGCTTTTATTCACACCTTGTCTTTTCCACCAGCAAAGAAGGGAACTGCCTTCCAGATGTGATACACAGGAAAAATCTCCTGCTCCTGAAAGATGCCTCTCCACCTGCTCCTAGATGTTTGGCACTGCTCTCAGAAAAAGGAAGTCCTGCAGATAGGAGATGAGATTTTAAGTGTCCTTGCCATGGGGAAAGCGAACCTATTGAGGAATATGCACTACATTGTAAATGACTCCTATCCAACACTCTCTGGAGAACCAGTTTTGCTAGAGGAGAGAGATGAAAAAGAAGACCATACCAGAGAATCAGCCTGTGATACCTACAGGGGTAGTTAGTGGGTCTCCTGGATGCAGAAACAGCCTTGGAAAGGAGACACCAGGCCATGAGCCAGAGTGGGAATGTTGAACTCTGCAGTTTTGTCAAGTACAGCTCTATTTCCAGCCCCGCACTTACTCACTGGCCTCACACGCTTACTTACCATAGAAAAAGTTAGTGCTATGAGGAAACTCAGAGATGTACCAGCACTTTAAAGGAAGACGCTGAGACTCCAGAAGGTTACCATGACTCAGGCTAGGCTAGACTCCAGCCTCCCTGGTCACGTCCCACTCCAGAGGCGAACCTGGAAAAAACTGTTGTTTTGCTGGGTAAAATAAGACAAAGAAACAGACTTCACTTACTGTGTAACACTTGGGGTTAAATGTCCCGTGACAATTTTGGGGAAAGGTAGAAAAGAACATCTAAAAAAGTACCTTCCTACTTCCAAAGGATGAGAAATTGAAACAGCCATGTAATTATATTGAATCCAGACACACATACTAAGTTCATTGGCAACTTATAGGGGGGTGATCAGTTCAATCATTGTTTCATTTTCAACAATTCTACTTTAAAAATTACTGATATTACACCAGGCACAGTGGCTCACGCCTGTAATTCCAGCACTTTGGGCGGCCGAGGTGGGTGGATCACTTGAGGCCAGGAGTTAGAAACTAGCCTGGCCAATATGGCGTCACCCTGTCTCTACTAAAAATACAAAAACTTAGCGGGCATGGTAGCATGTGCCTATAGTTCCAGCTACTCATGAGGCTAAGACACGAGAATCACCTGAACCCGGGAGGTGGAGGTTGAAGTGAGCCAAGATGGCGCCACTGCACTCCAGCCTGGGTGACAGAGTGAGACCCTGTCTCAAAAAAAAAAAAAAAATTACTGATACTAAAATTGTTATAACCAAATCACAAGATCTATTTCAAACATGCCAATATATCATTTTAACATATTGACTTTTGAAAACAATGTTGTATTTGTTATTTTGACCACTGAACCACTGCACTCTAGCCTGAGCGACAGAGCAAGACTTCGTCTCAAAAAAAAAAAAAAAGTTCTAATTTTTTATATAGATCTCATGGTGGTAACAATTTCCTATGAAACAGTTCTGGAGGCTGTAAGTCCAAGGTGTCAGCACAGTTGGTTCCTTCTGAGGCTTTGCTTTTGGCTTGTGATTGTAGAAGGCTGCCTGGCCCATGTGTCCTCATATGGTCTTCCCTCTCTGTATGTCTGGGGCATCATTTCCTCTTAGGAGGACACCAGTCACTGGATTGGAGCCCACCCTAATGACCTCATGTAACCACTTTATTTTTTTTTTATGTTATTCATTTATTTATTTATTTTGAGATAGGGCCTCACTCTGTCACTCAGGCTGGAGTGCAGTGGCACAATCACAGCTTACCGCAGCATCAACCTCTGGGCTCAAGCCATCCTCCCACCTCAGCCCCTCAAAGAGCTGGGACTACAGGCATACCAACACACTGAGCTAATTTTTTTTAGAGAGACAGGGTCTTGCTATGTTGCCCAGGCTGGTCTCAAACTCCAGGGTTCAAGCAATCCTCCTGCCTTGGCCTGCCAAAGTGCTGGGATTGCAGGCATGAGCCACTAATTTTTATCTCTTTAAAGAGGCTCTAATCCCAGCCTCACTTTTTCCCATTTAAAGACCACATCCCCAGTTACAGTCATATACCGAGATCCTAAGGATTAGGGCCACAATCTATGAATCTTGGGGAGGCTCTCAATTCAGTCCATAACTATACATGTACATAAAGGTAGGCCTGCATATACTGTACTGTGCATAGATAACTGAGCACCTTTGCCCTAGCTGTTACAAGGTTTTTAATAAAACCTGGGTATGATACATGTGGCTGTACTTCTAATCAAATTTTTACATACTCTTAACAGAAATGATGAGTGTGTAAATTATAATCTAAATCTTTTATAAATAACACACACACATGGCACTAGAATAACTTCCCTCAAAAAAACAGCTACTCCTTAATTCTGAACATTTTAAGACATCCAGAATCACTTTCCCTAAGCAATTATGATTTTACAAAATGCTGTCAAGACCATCACAAAGTTTTACTGCCCAGACAGAGCTAAATGCCTGAAGCTTTCAGCAGTGATTTATTATTTACTCTGGAGGTAAGTTGCTAAGCAAGATTTATTCAGTCAGAACAGAGCCACCCATAACAGCACAATATGTATTTTACTGTGAGGGGGAGAGAATTTTTTTAAACCATTCCTCAAGATAATTTGTTATTTATAATCCCTTTTGTGAAATCGAGGGCACTGTTATGCATTTGACAAACCAGTTTGGTTTCAACCATTCTTATTTGAATTTTAGATCTGAGAAACTTTCAGGAAATTTTCGTAATAAAAACAGTAGGAGAACAATTTCAAAGTCCACTGATAGAATCTGTTGGATATCTGCTTTACCTACACAGGGCTTTTATTTTCTGAGCATTGGCTTCTTTACACTACAGCAGCCTAACTCTCACACTCATACCATCTCAGAGAGACTTGGGATTCCTAACAAAAAGAAAACACAAATAATGCATATTTGCCAACTTCGGTTTTCAGAACTGATAACGAGTACTAGAGGCCAATTGCTGGCCTACTTCTGCCCCCTAGTGACCATAACATATTGTTGCTTTTTGCAAAAGGGAGGCTCGGGAGCTCAGACCAGCAATCAAAGTGGCTGCCCCTGTCCTGTCCCCACTTCAGCAACCTGTTCCCCAAGATATCCCAGGTCCTCTAGCTACCCTTTCACCAGATACAGACAAGGGATATGATGAATTGATTCACATTTCGGTGGCTTCAACTTAAACCTTTGCTTCTCCCCAGACTGTGTGCATTTGCACAAAAGCATTGAAGCAAGAAAGCAATGCTGTGTAACTCAAAAAATATGTCACGAATGCTGGAAATTTAGGCTTAAGGAGAAGGATTTTTCCCTGGTTGTTTGGGTTTTTTGGCTTTTAGGGGTTTTTGGGGGGGTGGTTTTGCTTGGGGTGGAATTTTTGCTTGTTTTTTTGGAACGGTGTCTTTGAAGAGTCATACAATACCTCCATCTTTTTGGTAAATCACTGCCCCTGCTATGAACAGCCAAAGGGGTGGAAATCAGCAGAAGACCTAAGAAAATGGTTTATTTCCCAGACTTCTCTCCACTGTTCCCAACCACTCCTATCCCTGTATCCAGCTAGAAGGTGCAACTCCGGGGTGGCCACCGCATCCAATGGGGCATTTCACCCTGCAGACACGGAGTGGGTGGAAACATGAGTGAGGAATGTTCTGGTCAGACTCCAGCCACCCTCCCACAGCTGCTAACAGGACTCCCTGCTGCAACTCCTCAGCAGGTCAGGGAGTTTTTCAGGCAGGTAGCCAATCTCCAAGATGGCTTTAGCTCAGGGAGGCAGGGTTGAGTAAAGGGAGGTAGACAAGGAGGCAGGATCTGGGAAGTTTTACAGAGGCCCCAGGCAATGTTTCTGAACTCGGGTTTGGGCTGGTCATTAATCAAGCCCCTCCCAATGTTTAAATTAGCCATACAACCCCATCAGGAGTCATGCCAGAGGGACACCCCTCCTGCCGGTGCCCATATCCAATCTAGACAGAACCATGAAGAAAATGGAAAGAATGCACAGAGAGTGAGGGCTCCTTCATGTTGGCAGTTAAACTTTCTTGAGAAGCTGTGGGAGCTCTTCAGCTTCCAATCCACCATCACCAACTCCCACGGACACGGCATCTCTGGGGCAGCTGGCAGAGCATGGCAGGGGGCTGGGAGTCAAAGATCTCCCTGTTGGGTCATAGTTTCAACTGTCTGTAGAAGTGCAATATAGAGAGAGTCTGGTGTCAGGCAGATCTGAGTTTGAATCCCAACTCTGCTGCAGGCTCACTGTGCAAGCTTTGACAGCTTCTACTCCATTCTTCAATCATCAGCACAGAGGCTTATGCCCTCAGGGATGCCATCTCTGACTCCACAAGCTGGATGAGATCCATCCCCTGTTTACAAATCTTGTGATCCCTTAAAATTTTCATTCATAACGTCTACCACCGTTTGTCATTTTATATTTTATGTATGTGATGATTTGTCTACTTTCTTTTTTTTCCTTCCTGTATCCTAAGCTCAGAGAAAGCCAGGACTCATCTTTTTCATTCACCATTTTATCCCAGGGACTAGCACATAGAATATACTTGATAAAGACTTGAGAAATTAATGAATTACACTGAGCTTTTACTGCCTATAAATAGAATGAGGTCTGTTACTTTTAATAAATAGAAATTAATGAAAAATACATACGTAAAAAATAAATCCTCCCTGTGTCTGATACAGAGTAGTTGCTCAGAAGGGGGTGGTTTCTTTGCCACTGTCTCTTTGGGGACATCCCACAGGAGAATAATTGTCCCTGACCTCTGGCGGTACCACTGAGCAGTGAAATTAACCAAAACAGAAAACCTGGGACCTGAATAATCCACAAATTCCATCACAAGTCCCTGAATAATCAAAACTAGTTGGCATATTACAATTAATCGCCTCTCCTCTCTAGCTGTCCCTTGATGGCAGGAAAAGTTATCTCCAGCTTCACTTTCTTTTCCATCCCAGATAGAGAGTAGCCAGAGGGACTGTAAATCCATTCCTAACATTTTCAGTTGTTTGAGTTATGTTCTACCAGAATTAAGAAGGTGACTTTAAAAACATGAAGGAGAAATAAAGGTTGCACTTCCCAGAGCAGAGTACAGGTGGAAAATGGAACTGAACTTTCAATATGAGGCTCTAGTAAAGAGTACGAAGAATATTTTTACAGAATACTTGCATTATGGGTAATTTTTTTAAATCCAAGATTCAACTTGCATGACACAGAAGCATAAGTCTACCACTTAATGACATTTATAACTCTGTAACAATACATTTTGTATAAATTACTGCTGAGGCTTAATATTTCTGATTATGATATACAGCATAAAGTGATGTCATAAAGGCGAAGTTTGTAAGTTATGATCTGTCCCGTTGCTTTAAATAAGAGGATTTCAGAGACAATTGCCTTGATGAATATAAACTCAAATGAACCTTGAATCTCTTCAATTATTCTTATTTAGAATTCATTTTCCTTTGAACTTTCATTTAACTCAAAGCACAATGGTTCCATTATAAATCAAATGCAAGCTTGTCTTTCCTGCAATAACAAGTGTGCTTTAAATAATGAAGCAACACCTATGATCATAAAAGATAATGTTTCAATGCACCAAAATACAAAAGGTAAAGAGATTTATTATCCTGGTTCAGTGACGGGGAGTTGAATATTTTTGTAGCAACAGATATCTCTATTCCAGACAACAGTTTTTGTTTGACTTTTTGTGTATCCTTTCCCAGAAGACTGAGCTGCCTTATTACCAATGACAGAAATCCAGGACCATGCAATGCTTTTGGTGGCTGAGAGGCTCAAATCTCTCCTTGCTTAGTTTCCCCAGTAGACTAATGGGTATGAAATCTCTCAACTTCCCTGGGCCTTTTTCCTGCTATGAAAGGGTTAGGTTAAATCATCCTAAATTTATCCCAAGCTCTAAAGACTATGACTCTGTATGCCTATTCTTTTGCACAGAATTATGGTGAGGAACAGCCAAGATAATGGAAGCAAACATACTTTAAAAGGCATAAAAGTGCTATGCATAGCACTTGATGGTTTTCACTCTGCATTTTGTAAATACCTTTACACATCTATTATGTGAATTGTGCTATCCAAACTCTGCTAGAAAAACCTTGGAGCATCTCCAAGCCATTACAGATAAAAGAGTATTATAAACAAGATCTTCTAGAGTTCCCATAATAAATTCTCTTGAACGAGATCTAAATCCCACATAATAGGTCGAGTAGCCAAACCACCCCAAACAAGAGCCTGCTTCCCCATGGAAAATCTCATCAGCAGGCAGGACACAGAACTAAACAGGTAGGCTGAGCAGCAGAAAGGCTCTCTTCCTGTTATCTCTTTATACATTCCATCTTTAAAGAATTTTGACCTGTCTTCAATACACCCTCGAGTGTAGGATTTACATTTTTAATACCAGCATTTATGACGTGGCGCTTTCTCCCGGTTAATTGGTATCAGAGCAAAATGTTTGCCTCTCTCCTGAAATAAATCTCTTCAAGAGCTTCAATCACACATTCTTTTGTTCTATCCCTCATTTGAAACGAGTTCTATAAAGCCGCCAGACCACGCTACATAATCTTTCGCCTCTCACGTTTTTAAATCTGGGGGTTTATGCTTTAATGGCTTTGATGTGCTTACTATTCAGCCTGTTACTTAAGCCATGTTCTCCCCGATCCAACACTCGGCTCTCCCTCAGCCTTGCAGCCTGTACCCTCTGAGGCTGAAAGGATTTATTTATCATCCAGAACGTTTCCATAATTTTGGAAACATATGTTTCGAAATTACATTCCAATATCTCATACTATGTTCTTTGTCTTGCATCTGTTCTATAAAAACAAACAAAACACATATAATTATATTCCAATGGCTGCAAAGTCTACATTTTCCACAAGAGTTGGTTCTTCCATAAACAGTAAGAGACACACAAAAAAGGCACTTACACACCCCTTCAATGTCATCTGAAATCACATGCTTGTGTTAATTGGAGCTAACCACTGATAATAACAAACTTCTACATCATAACTGTGTGAAACTTTAATTGACTCCTTTCCAAATTCGTTTCAATTTTACAGGATAATCTCTATTGAAAATTAGCTATTGTTGAAAACTCAAAATCTCAACATAATACTCAACTTTGCATGGACAATGACTCAGTAATCTTTTATTTGCCTAGGTATGACTTACATTAAATAAATATACTTTCAAAAATCCACTTCTCTCTCTCTGTAATATCCTCGTGGGAAAACAATAAGTCAATGCACAATTTAAAAAAAAAAGACTAGAAAACAAAGAAAAATAAACCTGAACAAAACAAGTAATTGACATATCTATAAATATATTTCATATAACTAAAATGTTTGTTATATTTCATATAACATAAACTATGTTCTTTGTCTTGCATCTGCTCAAAACTCTTACCCACCACACAAACATCGTTCCCCCTCCTTCTCCTCCCTCTCTCATAGACACACACTCACTCACACACACACACACCATTTAAACATAACTCTATCACTTTACATCCACTGTGTTTACCTAGAATGTCTGATGTCATATAGGACAAAATTAGATCAACTGGCATTGAAAAAGCTCCTCAAAATTAAGAGCTACTATTTATTCTTTTAAAAATAAAATTTCACCACTAAAGTAAGTTTCTTCTCCTTGTGATTCTGCCCTCATTACCAGGCTCCTTTTATTCTTAGGATTTTGGAACTGATGAGGGAGGTAAGCCTGATATCTGCAGTGGCGCACTGGTAAATACTTAACAACCAGCTCCAAGTGAGGGAACAAAACTCTGATGTGTAGCATTTGTCAGTTTCTGTAATGTAAATACCTTTATCGTGGCCAGTTTCAAGCTACCAAACGGACTTTGCTAAATAATGGAGTTGGAAATATCTATGCACAATTGGCTCCTCCGAGGTTGTACAAGCCGGTTCTGCCACATCACTGGATGCCTAGGACTCATCTCAGAGATTTTTAAATGTTCCAGCACGCTTGGCAAGTGCAGCAGTTCTATAGGCATGCTGGTTCATAGAGTTCTTATGGTTTGCTCTCAACCATCTGTTTCAGACATTCCTGTCAACTTCTTGAACTAAAAGTCACTTTCTAGGATCATGGGTGGAGAGGCCAATACTAGTTCCTGTGTTCAGTCAATATACAACATAATCCCTATAAATACTGGTCTCCATGTGATCTAGTCTCAAAGAGGTGTTCAAAGAAAACATAACATTCCAGAAGCTTTGAAAAGCAGTATCAGTCTTGGGGTTTTCTTATAAAGTTTACGCAAGTGTTTTACCCTGAAATCTTCCCAGTCAACAACCCTCCTTAGATATTCTCATTCTGTCCCCAAAGTTTTGTAGTTATATTAATAGCTAAACACACACAGTCTCTCCCATATTCCCGTTTACTACCCTCCATTCATATACACACGCACACATGCGCACACACATGCACACACACACACACACACACACACACACACCCTATATCACCATCTGCTCCCTCATTCAATTCACACAACTTTATGTCAACACCACACTGCCTATCCATGACTGTCTTCATCATGCACAGTGCCTAGGAAACATAGTTCTGACTGTTTTTCTCCAATTCTAGTGAGTGATGTTCTCTCTTCCATTAGAGTAACAGAAGGTATTTGCGAATGTGACTTTTGCGGCACCTCAATAATACTAGGGAACACTTACTGAGTTCCCATGTTATTGCAGGCACTAAGCTACGCACTTTAAGTACAGACTCATTTAATTCATGGAGCCAGGACTCAAACTAAGCACAGTGGCATAAGAGCCCATTATTCTTAGCCACCATGCTTGGCTGAGTCTCAGGTCCAGCAGAACAAAAGCCACTGTGGGAACTTAACCACATCAAATGATTTGTATCTCAGTTTCCTCATATATAAGATGAGACTACTAATAATGCCTATCTTACAGGGTTTGGAGGAGAATTAAATGAGTTAACATATGTAAAGTCCTTAGAACAGTAGCCGGCACATAAAAAAATTGGTTAGCCAAGTGTCAGCTAGTGTTAACTAGTGCAAATCCAATCCTCACAGCATATGGAATTCCATGACTTTTCATAGAGTCTTCTGATAGTGTCCCCTGGGTTGGCAATTTTTTTCCGTAAAGGATCTGATAAATGTTTTAGGCTTTGCAAGCCACAAACAGTTCTCTGTCACACAACTTTTTTTATTTATTTTATTTTTTTAAGAGATGGGGTCTCGCTATGTTGCCCAGGCTGGAGTGCAGTGACTATTCACAGGCGCGATCCCACTACTGATCAGCACAGGAGTTTTGAACAGCTCCATTTCTGACCTGGGCCAGTTCACCCCTCCTTAGGCAACCTGGTGGTCCCCCGCTCCCTGGAGGACATCATATTGATGCCAAACTTAGTGTGGACACCCGATCGGCATAGCACACTACAGCCCAGAACTCCTGGGCTCAAGTGATCCCCGCACCTCAGCCTCCCGAGTAGCTAGGACTACAGGCACGCACCGCCGCACCCGGTTCTGTCACATAATTTTCTTAGTTTTTGTTTTTTTATCTTTAAAAATGTAAAAACCATTCTTAACCTGTGGACTAAAACAGACCACAGAGGAGTTGGCCCACAGGCCATAGTTTGCTAACCCCCATGCTAGATGGAGAAAGAGACCCCCATTTAAAAATGCCATATGTTTTTAAAGAGGCAGCATGTACCATGTCTGGACACAAAGGTGGCAAGAAGCAGCCCCTGAAACAACACAAGGAACAAGCCAAGGAGACGGACAAGGAAGATGTGGCTTTCAAGCAGAAACAGGGAGGCTGAAGGGGCCCCGGACACAGGTGGAATTAAGAAGTCTGGTAAAAAATTAGTATACCCACCATGGAAAACAGTATGGATATTCCTCAAATAATTAAAACTAGAATTACCATATGAACCAGCAATTCCACTACTGGGTATATATCCAAAGGAAATGAAATCACTATGTTAAGATACCTGCACTCTCATTTTATTGCAGAACTCGCAATAGACAACATATGAAACCAACCAACTGTTCCATTAATGGATGAATGGACAAGGAAAATGTGGCATATATACACAATGGAATATTATTCAGCCATAAAAAAGAATGAAATCCTGTCATTTTCAGCAGAATGTTGAAATAGAGGACCTCATGTTAAGTGAAATACGACAGGCACAGAAAGGTAAACACTGCATGATCTCACTCATATGTGGACTCTAAAAAATATATTTGATATCATAGAGGCAGAGAATAGAACAGTGGTTATGACTGGGAAGAGGATGGGAGAAGGGAGGTGGGGAGAGGTTGGTCAATGGGCACAAAGTAACAGAAAGGTGGAATAAGTTCTGATGCTCTATTGTACACTAGGGTGACCATGGTTAACAGTAAGGTATTGTATATTAAAAAATAGCTAGAAGGCCAGTCACAGTGGCTCACGCCTATAATCCCAGCACTTTGGAGGCCAAGGCAGGAGGATCACTTAAGCCCAAGAGTTTGAGACCAGGCTGGGCAACATAGAGAGACTCTCTCTCTACAAAAAAATTTAAAAAATTAGCCAAGTGTGGTGGCACACGCCTGTGGTCCCAGCTGCTTGGGAGGTTAAGGTAAGATCGCTTGATTCCAAGAGGTCAAGGCTGCAGTGAGCTGTGACTGTGCCACTGTACTCTAGCCTGAGCCACAGAACAAGACCCTGAC
The DNA here is from genome assembly GCF_009761245.1 of Sapajus apella. Classification (NCBI taxonomy): domain Eukaryota; kingdom Metazoa; phylum Chordata; class Mammalia; order Primates; family Cebidae; genus Sapajus; species Sapajus apella. Next base: position 7,760,912 of record NW_022436966.1, read on the forward strand.
TCAAAAAAAAAAAAAAAAGAAAGAAAGAAAAGAAAGCAAAGAAAAGAAAATAGCTAGAAGCAAGGATTTTCAATGTTCTCACCACAAAGAAATTACAAATGTGGCCGGGTGCAGTGGCTCATGCCTGTAATCCCAGAGCTTTGGGAGGCTGAGGTGGGTGGATCACCTGAGGTCAGGAGTTCCAGACTAGCCTGGCTAACATGGTAAAACCCTGTTTCTACTAAAAACACAAAAGATTAGCTGGGCGTGGTGGCATATGCCTGTAATCCCAGCTACTCAGGAGGCTGAGGCAGAATCACTTGAACCCAGAAGGTGGAAGTTGCAGTGAGCAGAAATTATACCATTGCACTCCAGTGTGGGCAATAAGAGTGAAGCTCTGTCCCCAAAAAAAGAAAAATTTAAAATTATGTATGAGGTGATTGTTTGTTAAATACCTTACACACATGGGCCTGTCAACTGAGGGCTGTACTTTGTTACTATGTTCTATTTGTATTTTGCCACAATAAGACTTAGTCTTAATATCTTAATACAGGCCAGGTGCAGTGGCTCACACCTGTAATCCCTGCAGCTGGGGAGGCTGAGGGGGGCGGATCACCTGAGGTCAGGAGTTGGAGTGGAGGTCTTTAATTACCACCTTAATGTTTTGGTGACTATTGTTTTATTTAAGTTTTCTATTTCTTCTTTTATCAATATAGGCATTTAATCATGTTCTCTAAATATTTTCATTTCATATAAGGTTTCCAAATTCAGTAGGATGAAGTTATTCATAATTTAGTTATCTTACCAGCTTTATCATATAGCTGTTTCGCCCTTTTCCGTCTGTATCTTGTTTATTAATCTTTTTGCTGATTAGTCTTTATTGATTCACATTTTCATTAACTATGAAATTTTAATAAGATATTTCCTGCTGTTTATATTTCCAAAAGGAAAAACAAGTTTTTTGTTGTCAGTTTGTGTATTGTTTGAATTGTTTGTTCATTCTTCATTGATTCTTGTCCTTATGTTTATTATTTCTTTCCTTCTTGTTTACTTCGATTTGTTCTGTTATTCTTTTCAAACCTTATGGGTAGAATTCTTAACTCACTTGATATTAATTTTTTTATTTCCTAAAAGGTAGATTTAAAGTAATAGATTCTTCTTGACAATTGTTTTAGCTACGTCCTGCTTATTTGGGTAGGAAGGATTCTTACTGTCATTTAGCATTTAGCATTTAGCATTAGTTATTTATTTTTACTAATTTCTCTTATACTCATTAGGAATTGAACAAGTAAGCTCTCTTTTAGTTGAAGAGTTTCTTAGTAATATTTGGTTTCCAGATGTGAGATTTTTCATTTTTTAATTTTATTCAGATAGGATTTTTCTAGATAATTTTAGTCTTCTAGTGTTATGTTCGAAGAACATAATCTGCATAATTATCATTCCTCGGAATTTATTGAGGCTTCCTTTGCAGCCTGGTATGTGGCCAGTTTTTACAAATGTTTCTTGCATGCTCCAAAAGAAAGTGTATTTTCTATTGCTGAGCATAGTGTTCTACATAACTCTAATAGCATGAGCTTGTTATTATATTACTTAAATTATCTATGCCTCTGCTTACTTTTGTTTTATTTGAGTTATCAGTTTCTAACTCTGGTATATTAAAATAACTATAATTATTGATTTATAAATGTCTTTTAAAAAGAATATTTTGTAGAGTAACAACAGAGGTAACAGAGAACAGTTTGTCAGATCCCCTCAAATCACAGGGATTTCGTGCTAGAAAATGAATGAAAATTCAAGGCCTAAATTCAATCTTGGCTTGGACTGCTGCCCCAAGTAGCAACGTAAGTCTTGGCTACTTCATCTGCCAAAGGGAAACCTGTAAGTCTATGTGAAGGAAAGGTTAGCCTTGATTAAGGTTAGCCTTGATGTGCCCTTCAGGAGCTTCTGCCTCCAAGATCTGAAACTAAATCGATGATGGGCACAAGCCCCATCTTTGCACCAGTGGCAGATATCACCAATCAATTACTCACTCTTTAGGTAGCCCTCAAGAAGTCAGAATGAGCTTTTTTGGCAACCTTCATATCAACAGCAAATAGATGCCACCCTGGCTTTTTTTTTTTTTTTTTTTTTTTTTTTTTTTTTTTTCTTTTTTTGAGATGGTGTCTCACTCTGTCACTCAGGCTAGAGTGTAATGGCGCTAACTTGGCTCACTGCAACCTCCACCTCCCAGGTTCAAGCAATTCTCCTGCCTCAGCCTCCTGAGTAGCTGAGATTACAGGTATACACTACCACACATGGCTAATTTTTGTATTTTTAGTAGAGACAGGGTTTCACCATGTTGGTCATGCTGATCTCAAACTCCTGACATCAGGTGATCCACCCGCCTCTGCCTCCCAAAGTGCTGGGATTACAGGCGTGAGCCACTGTGCTCAGCCAACCCTGACTTTTGAGACTTAAGCCATATCTAAGAAACTGAGGACTGAGTCTGAATCTGCAAAGTCAACCCAATGGCTCAACATTGCTTTCTGACTGGCTCCAAAGCTCTCGACACAAGGATCACTCTATGCCCAAACTCCTCTAGTAACGTGAAAACACCTAGCATGTGAATAAGGTACCCACCTACTTTGTGAGAATTCTCAAAGTATTTCCATTCTCCTCCGTCTAAATAAGATAAATTTTCCTGAGCAAAAAGAACCAGTGTGCATGCCCACTCCTCAACTTGGGGTCTTCTACATAACTTGGATGTTGAGAAGTTAAATACACCATGGTGAGCTGCAGGCTCTTCTTGAGGATATAACTATGCTCTTGGTTTAAGCAGGTGTACCAGTCAGGGTTGTTGGCCATAGGCAACAGAAATGGCTCTGCCTGGACTGAGCAAAAAATGACTTTACTGAGAAACTAATGGGCAGCTTATATACTCCAGAACGGCTGGAGAAAGAGGTTCAGGGAATGATCAGGCACCAGAGAAAGCCGGGCCCAGGAACCACAGCCAAAGATTCCCTACAGGCACATTTTGAAGAGTTTGCCTGAGCCTCTGTCACCACTGCAAGTGCCTTCATTGCTGGCACAGCCCCTGAAAACCTGATGTCACTGCCATTGCCTCTGCTGCCACCACCCTAGCGGGGCCATCCCCACTTCTTGGCCTCACCAGCTCTCTATTCAGAGCCTCAGGCAGGGTCTTGCCATTGCCAGAGCACCAGCGTTTGCCTGCATCCTAGACACCCGGGGCTCAGGAGGGCAGGTATTGATTGGCCTTCTAGGCTTCTCTGCTAGCTGTGCTCACCCTAAGAATCACATGGTGGGAAATTTTCTCAAATGTAGGAAGGGGATTCCCATGCAGTGCAGACCTAAAAAGATAAAACCCACTAATCTGGTGAGGGTGGAGTGCTGAATGGGCTGGTCGGCATCCATCTGACAGGGTACAGGTTCCAGAATAATTTGAAGCCAACTTGGACCTTATTTTCATCTGAAAGATAGAGGATAGTATCACCCAACACATGTGTTTGAAATAAGGTGGAAGTGAAATGAAGTATGTGTGGGTGATTTGTAAATTATACCGTGTTATGTGGATGTTAGTGATTCCACTCACTCCTTTGTTCTTTCTGCAGACTTCTTCTCATGCTTCATCCAGTGCCGGTCCATCATATAAATTTTACCTTCAGCCTCTCAGCAATCTTGCATCTTACTTCACAGAGTCAAGAGAACTCACACGAAAGAAACTCTACCAGCTTCCCACCACCAATTGACAGACCCATCTGCATCTACTTCATCCTCTCCGCCTTCACTGCTGTTTCCATGGAGATAACTCCACTCCTTATCCACAGCCAATCTTGCCTTAGTTAACTGTCTCCCACCCGTTCCTGCCTTCTCCAGAACCTCCCATTATCAGTCACCCTCTCTGTGTCCTGAATCTCCCTATTTCTTTGTCTCCACTAGATCCTTCAATCCTACTCTCTCACGTTATCCTCCCTACCTGACCCCAGACTCTCATTTCCCATTAGTTACCATCCACTCTTACTTCTTTCATTCACAAACATCTCCTGAGTTGCCTGCAATCACTCTCTCCTCTTCCTCATCTCCCATTCACTCCTCAGCCTCTTCCAGCCCAACTCCCACACTTAGGTGGAAGTCCACCAAGCCTGACTTTGCCAAGTCCAAGTTGCCCCGCACTGATCTGTCTGTGGCTTTTGACACAATGACCCACTGATTCCTTCTTCTAGAGGTGACCCCTTCCTTGGCATCCAGAACACTGTCCTCTCTTTCCTTGAATGCTCCTTGCAATCATCTTAGCCAGCTCCTGATCCTCAGGACAGCCTTTAAAGGGTGACTCCTTCTTCCCCTTCATGCCTCCCACATACACATCATTCATCCCTAAATTCTATTTATTCCACCTCCCAAATATTTCTCTAATGTGTGCACTTCTACCCACAAGTGCAGGACTGTAAAATCCCCCTATCTGGTGTTTTCACATCCACTTTGACCTTCTGAACCATTCTCCATCCAGCAACCAGAGTAAGCTTTTTAAAATATAAAAATGACCAAGCTGTTTCTTTGCTTAAAACCCTTCAATGACTTAAAATCCTTCAAATCCTTAACAGGGACTTCCATGTGCTACATGTCTCAACCCTGGCTGACCTCTTCCCATTCCTCACTCTTTTCCCCTGGTTTGCCTGCATTCAGCTGGTTGCACAGAGTTTTCCGCCAATAGCCCAAGCTCCTGCTCACCCCAGGGCCATTCCTCTTCCTGAAGCCAGAGCCTCCCTTGCACTGAACCAGCCGTGCACTGCATGAATCCAGGGAGCACCATTTGCCTCACTGGCCTCACAGATGCAAAGTTACTACAACAATTTGGCAATAAACTGGCTTAAAGAGGTGCATCTTTCAGCCAGGCATGGTGGCTCCTGCCTGTAATCCCAGCACTTTGGGAGGCGGAGCCGGGCGGATCACCTGAGGTCGGGAGTTTGAGACCTGCCTGATCAACATGGAGAAACCCTGTCTCTACTAAAAATGCAGTTACTACAATGATTTGGCAATAAACTGGCTTAAAGAGGTACATTTTTCAGCCAGGCGTGGTGGCACACATCTGTAATCCCAGCTACTTGAGAGGCTGAGGCAAGAGAATCTCTTGAATCCAGGAGGCGGAGGTTGTGGTGAGCCAAGATTGCGCCATTGCCCTCCAGCCTGGGTAACAAGAGCGAAACTCCATCTCAAAAAAAAAAAAAAAAAGAGGTGCATTTTTCTAATTACCAAAGAGTCTTTGCACCAGCTGGCCCCAGGGCTGTCTAAACACCCTTCCCTGCCCATCTTTTGGATCTCTTACATGCCATATGGAGGGAGAAACATTTCCTGACCCTCCAAAGTAGGTCAGGTCTCCCTGCAAGTCATGACCCCTCCACACTTTGCCTTTATGTTAATTACCATAATCATAGTTATACACACTTGGGTAACTATTCATAATGTATCTGTCTTCCTGACAGACTATAAGTCCCCAAGGAATTGTGACAGTTTCTGAGATGCTCCACCCTATGCCACTCTGAGTCCACCAAGGAGGGCATACTCAACTGAGAAGTGACGTGGATAAATAAATGAATCAACCACATGGGCTTCTGTTCTGGGTAAACAGCTCTCCTCTGATGTCTGAATATGTCTAAGGCCCTGTTCAGCAACTGTCTAAGTTTCCACACTTCTAAGCCACAGGATAGAGGTCCAGTTGGTCAGTTTTCCACACACAAGAAATGAAGTTCCTCAGGACTATAACACCATGTTGTTCTGTTATCATTGGGGTTGCCCTTTCTTTTTTTTATACTATTATTTTTATTTTTTTGAGACAGAGTCTCGCTGTGTCACCAGGCACCAGGCTGGAGTGCAGTGGTGCGATCTCAGCTCACTGCAACCTCCACCAACTGGGTTCAAGCAATTCTCCTGCCTCAGCCTCCCAAGTAGCTGGGACTACAGGTGCACACCACCATGCCCCGGCTAATTTTTGTATTTTTAGTAGAGACGGGGTTTCACCACGTAGGCCAGGATGATCTCCATCTCTTGACCTCATGATCCACCCACCTCAGCCTCCCAAAGTGCTGAGATTGCAGGAGTGAGCCACCGCGCCCGGCCGAGGTTGCCACTTCTTTACTTATTTCTTCTTCTTTTTTTTTTTTTTTTTTTAGAGATGGGATCTCACTATGTTGCTCATGCTGGATTTGAACTCCTGGAGCTCAAGCTATCCTCCCACCTCAGCCTCCCTCCCAAGTAGCTGGGACTACAGGTGCAAACCACCATGCACCAGCTGGAGGCATATTCCAAACAAGCTAACCCACAGTCCGTGAGCCTGCCTAAACTCTCCCTGCTGGCTAGAAAATAAGAATAACCCTCAGCCCAGAGCATGTAGGCAACCAGGACCTCACCCACCACCCCATCCTGGAGGCCAGCTCTCAAGCCTATTCTCTTTCAGGCCAGGAGCCTGAGCCCCTTTGGGCCACTGCTTGAGTGTGCCCTCTAAGAGCTACTGATCCACAGGCTACAAGAGTATTAATGTCCTACATTTCCTATCCCTTCCCAAAAAGCAGCACCACTGAGTATCAATAATAGATTGTTTACTGTGTACCTGCCTTTGTACAAAGCAATACAAACCATAATCTTTGCCCTAAACAAGTATAGTCTCCAGCTGTGAAGAAAAGAGTACATGTGAACAGAGAAGGAACTCTGAGCAGGGATTTGGAACATCCCAGCCTCAGCCTCAGCACTAAGCCCATCTGAAAGCTATGGAGGAAAGTGTTTCAATGTGAGGGCAGCACTTTAGGAGGTCGAGGCAGGAGAATCTCGAGCCCAGGAGTGCAAGATCAGCGTGGGCAATATACTCAGACCTGTTCTCTACCAAAAAAAATATTTTAAAATTGCTGGGCATAGTGGCACACGCTTATAGTCCCAGCTACTTGGGAGGCCGAGGTGGGAGGATTGCTTGAGCCCAGGAGTGCAAGGCTGCAGTGAGCTATGATTGCACCACTCCAGCCCAGGTGACAAAGTGAGACCCTTTCTCTGAAGAAAAAAAAAATTTGTGAAAGGAGATGTCCTAGCCAGAAACCTGGAACTCTACTCCCCTCTGCTGTTTTCTTGCAGACTAAACAGAGATCTGGCCTTGCAACCAAAGAGGAAAACAGAAATACAAAGCAAATAAAGAGGAAGGGAAGAACAGGGCAGAAGGGCAAAGAAGGAGGAACAAGTAAGGTGCAACAGTGAAATCAAAGCTATTAAAACAGGGTGCATCTGATTATGACAACTAATATCTGTGTAGTTTTTCACACCACCCTTACACAGGGACTAGCTCTCTGGATTCCTCCAGTATCCCTGAGAAGTACATCATCCCACCTTTACAGATGTGGATACTGCGGCCCCAAAGACCGTGAGGTACCCAGCCTTCCATGGCTGGCAAGTGACAGAACTAGCACCTGAAACCCTGGCCTCTAACTCCAACACAGTCCTCATTCCTCTAAACTCCTTTCCTCCAGAAACAGCAAGTATACAGGATAGACAAAGGAGAAGTGGCTCCCAGTTATTTTTCCCACTTCTGCAAAGCCTCCTCTCTCCTGCCCCACTCACCTCCTCCCCACCCCAACCCTATGCACAGGAAACTGCAGGTCATCTTATTGGCTTCCTAAAGAACATGCTAGTGTTTATTTGCCGACAACCTTGGCAGGGCTTCTGTGCTGCCAAACATCCTGTCCTGGGAGCCAAAGGGTCAGCATGGGGAGGAGAGGAGGCTTAGGCCATCCTCATCCTCCCCTGAGACAGACCATTACCTGTAGGCACAGGCCTGGTAGATATTGGGAAGAAGTCAAAGACCTTACAATGGGATGTGATGATCTATCAAGATAATAAAAATAACAGCAACAACAACAGCTAACACTTCTTGGTGTTTTCTACCCACCACCACCATGAGAAGAGTTTTCAATGGCTTTGAATTGTGTTTAAGCCTCATGACTACTTAGGTATTTTCTAGTCTTCCATGAGAAACCGAGGCTCAGGGAGTAAACTGCCATGTCAGGACCACACAACGGCAGGAATCAGAGCCAGGACTCGAACCAGGTGAAGACTCCAGGGGCCAAACTCTTAACCACTGTATGCACTGCCTCTTTGCTTTATGAATACCCCAGGAGGGGCAGCAGGGTGGTATAAACCCCAAACCACAGATACAATTAATGTCTATTAACATCTGGAGTGACAAGAAAGGTTTCAGAGCTGAAATAAGACTGATGCAGACCTATAAAAAGGAAGAAGACAGATAAGGGGCCCAGGGTCACACATAAGAGAAAGATCAGGAGCTAAGGTGAGATGGGCTCTGGCAGGGCTTACACAGGGCAAGAGGGGAGACTGGAAGCAGCCCAAATGGTGCCATGGAAGTCACTGCCATTGATGACTTATTCTTCAGACTAACAAATTTGGCACCAGAAACAGAAGAACAGGCAGCAAAGGAGAACAGAGGAAAGGAAATCATAGTCACCAGGTGAATTTCAAAAGTACCTAGTAGGAAGGTGAGAATTTTTCCCATAATCTGATTATATGGTCCTTGAGGGCATCTGGGACGGTTTCCACCCTCAGAGTAGCTTCTTCCAAATAGTCCCAATTGCCACACTTAGAACCAAGCAGGTGTGTGCTCTTGAAATTTTGGAAGACCTCTAGCTATAAATAAAGTGGAAAAGGTCCAGGAAAAGTGAGCCAATGGCAGGGGCCGGCAAGGCATTTGCACTCAATTTGGGATGTCCCCACTGCATTGGATCCTCTCTGTCGTGGAAACAATCCATGCCCCTGTGTTGTGCAATTTTCAGTCTTATCTAATTCCAGCCATATCTACATATCACAAAGTAGCACGGCAAGCTACCCAAAGTCCATCCAATTTTCTTACTATGAACCTCCAAACAAGGTAGCCAGGCTCCCAGGTGACAGGGGACTTCCTGTCAAGCCAGTTGGGTCCTCTGTCCATCAGTCTCAAGCCTAGCAATAGAAATGCACTTGAAAATCCTTATCAATGCAACCAGTGCATTCAGACTCTCCATTGTAGCCACATAACCTGTGTCCTCTGCATCACTGACTCACTAGAACATGGCTTCCTAATCTTCCCTGGGCCCCTGCAGCCACTGAGAAACAAACAAAACAAAACCAGAGGGAACGTGTCTCCCAAAAGTTAACATTATTACTGGTGAGGAGAAACGCTGGGCATTTGGTCAAATTCCTCTAAGGTTTTGTAGTTCGCCATTATTAAGAAGTCCTGCTTCAGGAGCACCATGGTAACTGGTTCAAAGAATTTATATATATATATGAATATGATATATATGTGTGTGTGTGTGTGTGTGTGTGTGTGTGTGTGTGTAATGATTTTACCATTTAAGCTATAGAAGACAGCAACCACAAAATTGAAATTCTGTCTTTCAAAGGGTTTTATGTACTCTCTAACTGAAAACAGCTTCACAATAAAAAGATCTAGTTTTACAAGTAAGCCCTACCCAAAATAGTAACTACAGCCTTAAGAGCTATTATCTCATTGCTATATGAAGGATTTAGGGCATATAAATGTCCATTAACACAACTAAGCATAATAATCTGATTTATAAAGTACCCCTTTTGAGGGCCTTTGTGGCACCCTATAATTACAGTGCTCCAATTAAAGCATCCTAGAAGCCTAATAAGCTTACCCTGAAAGAAATAGCCCTATAAAAACATGACCTACCCCACCAAAAAATCCTGAAGGAAAGGGCTCTACAGCAAGGTGGTGGCAGCAAAGGGGGTTTTCAGATGGAAAGGAGAGCATTTTAAACGTCTGATTCCCATGCTCAAAGCCTGCCAAAGTACACAGGTGAACTAATAACCCCAAAGCAAAGAGGCATTACCAGCATAGTTTTCTGGTTGTCCATCTCAGGCCTTCCTAGTAAATTTGGCATTTGCTTCTTACAATAGAACACTTCTGGGTTCTAAGCATGGGAAATCCAAATGGTATTTGCAGTTGGAAAGCAAAAAGAACTCTTCTGTTCCAGGGACCTATTTGGAGCATGAAATTTGGACACCTTCTCTCAACCTTGGCCCGAGTCAACCCCAAGTTGCTCAGTTGAAATGTGCAGAGTCTCAGCCACTCATGTGTGTGTGTGTTGGGGTGGGTGGGGGCAGGGGGCATCTTGTCTACTCTTAGACAAGTTTATAACAACAAAATGGAAATACGCCTCTCAAAATTCACCCTTCATTCCTAGATATCAGTGGACAAATGAAGTTTCCGAAAGACCTAAGAAGTTGCTAAAGTAAATGTCTTCAAAGTTGGCCCAAAGGTAATCTTCGTGGAGAGTGAAAACTGCCCCGAGTATTCTGTGGAGAAAAGCATGCAGCAAAGAAGAACATTTTAAAAAATCTATTCACAGACAGGCAGAAGCAGCCATCCAATGCTGTGTCCCACCCACCACTTCACTCATTCACACCAACTTAGCAAATACTATTAATACTAATACTCAAAATACTGATGAGGGTTCAGCCCAACAGGTACTCTAACACTGCCAGTAGGAGGGTAAACTATTTGAGCCTCTCTAAAAAGCTATCTCCCAATAGCTACCGAGAGCCTTTAAAATGCCTAGATCTGCCGGAAATGTATTCTAAGGAAATCAGCAAACCATGGCATACGCATGCTCTCTGCCTCATCGTTTAATCTAGAAAGAGATGGGAACTGATTCAGCAATAAGGGAAGAGTCATACAAATTATGGTAAATCCATAGACAAAGTATTGTAAAGCCTTTAAAAGTTATGCTTACTGGGAAACACAAAATAAGATAAGAATAAAATGAAATAAAAACTGTGTTCTTGGATAGGAAGTCTCAGTAGTGTAAAGATGTCAATTCTCTCCATCTTAGTCTATAAATTCAACATAATCCCAATCAAAATTTCAAAAACAGTTTTGTTTGTTTTGTTGGAAGAGTAGAAATTTGACAAAATCATTCCATAGTCATCTGGAAAAATAGGCCATGTGAAAATAGCCAAGAAATATTTTTTAAAAGGTAGAGTAACAAGTATAGTTTAGACCTCACTGTTATAAAAATACATTAAAACTATAGTAATTAAAACAATAAGGTACAAATATGGGACTAGAAACACTAGAAGGTCCAAAGGAGGCCAAATCATATATAAGAATTTAGTATATGATAAAGGTAGCATTTGAAATCAGAAGAGAAAATATAGATTATTCAATAAATGGTGTGAGATAACTAGCTAAATGTCTAGGGAAAAGTTTATGCCAGTTCCCTATATTATGTTTTTATTTAATTTAAACATGAAAATAACATGATCTTATAATGAAAATAACATTTTTTTAAACTGGTAAATGAAAGATAAGTGAATTGTCTAAGTTATCTTGGAATAAATTAAACTCTTCTTAACATGAAATTAAATAATTGAGAGAAAAGAATAACAAGCTTGATTACACAAACTTTTTTTTTTTTTTTTGAGACAGAGTTTTGCTTTTGTTGCCAGGACTGGGATACAATGGCGTGATCTCAGCTCACCACAACCTCCACCTCCCAGGTTCAAGCAACTCCCCTGCCTCAGCCTCCAGAGTAGCTGGGATTAAAGGCATGTGCCACCATGCCCGGCTAATTTTTTGTGTTTTTGGTAGAAACAGAGTGTCTCCATGTTGGTCATGCTTGTCTTGAACTCCTGACCTCAGGTGATTCACCCGCCTCAGCCTCCCAAAGTGCTGGTATTATAGGCGTGAGCCACCATGCCCGCCTAAATAAACATATTTAACTGCTGTAAAAACAGGTCAGAGAGAGACAAAAAAAAATTGTGAAACTATTTCCATCACGTATGACAAATAATTTTCTTAATATCTAAAAACCTATAACTTATCAATTAGAAACTTATCAATAACATGATAAAAAAATATAAAAAGTGTATGAACTGTAGTTTATAGAATAAAAAATACAAGTGGCTAAATAAATGTGTGAATAAATGCATAGACTCACTAATAATGAATGACATGTAAATTTAAAAACAGTGAGATTATTGTTTGTTTGGTTTTTGTATGTGTTTGGTTTTTCATTTTTTGTCCCCATTATTGATAAAAGTATGAGAAACCAGAAAGATTATGCATAGCTGATGAGAATGTAACTGCACAAACATTTTTGAGACCCTGTCTCAAAAAAAAAAAAAAAAAAAAAAAGGAAACCACTTAAATAGTCATCAATAAAAGTTTGGTTAAAGATGAGATTTTCCTAGAATGGAAAACCTTGCGGTAGTTTAAAAGAATACAGTGGATTTGTATGCAGTAACATAAAAGATGTCCAAGATAAAAAACGTGCAAAAATATCACAAAACTATATGACTAATATGAAATCACATTTTCTGTGCCTATGTATGCAAAACTAATGTCTGAAAGGAAATATAAGAAATTGCTAAAAAGGAGTTATATCAACTGAGTAAAAAAAGGGAGAAAATAGGAGAGGATATTTACTTTTCATTCCATATCCTTCATATCTTCCACTTTTTTTGTCTCAAGGGGAGGGAAAATGTGGGACATAATTCCATCCCTCAAGCAATTTACAGTTTCACAGATGAGTCTGTACCTATAGTTAAAACATCTGTACATACAGAATCTGTACATGTTGTGATCAACAGAAAACAACAATGAGCCCAGTGCTAAGCTGAATCTTATCAAACGTTAAAATGTATGAAAGAGACAGTATGATTGATGGGACAACAGAAAGGGAAAAAGAAACACTGGTCCCAATTATTAGCACCTCCCTAACCAGACAACCAGGGAAACAGCCTTGAGAAATAAGAGAGCTGTCTTCCATTGACAGAGTCAGAACTATACACGAGCTTGATTCTGGGGATTAAGAGTTTCGCTGCCTCAATACATAGCTTTGCCACACACTGATATCTAAAATCTTACTGTTAAAAATTTATCTCCTTATTTCATACTCTCTATCCCTCTTAAAAAGCAAATGGACCTTGAGTGCCAACACTTGACACTGGATGGGACCCTTCCAGGCTTCTGGTGCTCATGACAGACATCACTAGTCAATCTCAGCACTTCTGCCCTGTGAGAGAATCTCAGCATCTTTCTCAGCACAATGCTGCAAGCAGCTATAACCCACTGAGCAAAGCTGGGATCTGAGTAGAAAACGATTTGCCATCCCTTGTTAAAGTGATTGTAATAATAAACTTGCATTTGAGGCCGGGCACGGTGGCTCAAGCCTGTAATCCCAGCACTGTGGGAGGCCGAGGCGGGTGGATCACGAGGTCAAGAGATCGAGACCATCCTGGTCAACATGGTGAAACCCCGTCTCTACTAAAAATACAAAAAATTAGCTGGGCATGGTGGCACGTGCCTGTAATCCCAGCTACTCAGGAGGCTGGGGCAGGAGAATTGCCTGAACCCAGGAGGCGGAGGTTGCAGTGAGCCGAGATCGCGCCATTGCACCCCAGCCTGGGTAACAAGAGCGAAACTCCGTCTCAAAAAAATAAATAAATAAATAAAATAAACTTGCATTTGAATAGGAACTGAGAATTTTACAAAGCTCTGTCACATCCATTATCTCATTTGAACTGGTACTGTTTTCTTTATGCCAAAATTGAGGACATAAGAATATCTGCAAATTGTTCAATGGCTGCAGTGGCTCAGGTAAGCCCCAGGTTCTAACAGGAAAACCAATCCTTATTCCAAGTCCACTGCTCTTCTTCCAAGTACTCTTGTCTTAAACATCAGTCTAAAAGAGTTGGGTCTATCTTCTGAGAGCCAGTTCAGGGAGGGGAGGGCATGAGGATCCTAAGAAGCACAGGATATCAGGAAAGAGCATCCCCCCAAAAATGCAGGACATCAGAACCCAGAGACTGTGGGCACAGGACACCATAATTTTGTAAAAAGCCAGCTCTTTCCCCTGAAGAGAGCAGTAAATATTTTCAGGTTCCTACCTACAACTGTTATCTGACTGGAATTCAACCAAGAATCCCATTAAGGGCAAGAACAATCCCAACCATATGAAAATCTGACAGGTACTGAGCTGCACAGATACGTCTCCATGCCTTGGGGGCTCTGCTGCCTCACTCTTGCCAATTCCCCCACAGCCTCCTTTCTGTTCTCTAGGTTGGGGAAGACCAGAGCCAGTCTGATGGTCCTCTCCCCCAAGTTCCAAACACCCAATGGAAAAAGCACGATCTACCAAGTTATTGTCTCCTTCGGTGCTTCAAACGTGACTCTCAGATTCCCCTCAGCGGCTCCATGATCATCTGAAGTGCCTCTCATCTGGCTTCATTTTGAGGCACATGAAGGTTAACTTCCATAAGGAAGAGGTCCACCTTGCATAGACCGTGTGTGTGTGTGTGTGTGTGTGTGTGTGTGTGTGTGTGTGTGTGTG
>NW_022436966.1:7775281-7786732 GCF_009761245.1 Sapajus apella
TGTGTGTGTGTGTGTGTGTGTGTGTGTGTGTGTGTGTGTGTGTGTGTATCCAGGGATACCCATGAACTCACCCTCCAATCCAATCCAATATTAAAAGTGCAACAGTCCTAAAAGTGTTTCTAAAACACCAGAATTAGATAGCATGTTAAATTTGAGGTTAACATATGGATTTTTGACTTTAAAAGGCTAGATTTTCACAACAAACACACGTTGCTATAGAGACGGCATAAGCCTATGTAAACTTCAGGCATTCATATTCATAGAAACTCCTGAAGCAAGACCAAATGTTGGCCCCAACATTCCTGTTCTTGCCAACTTCCAAAGAGTGCACAAATTATGCCAAAAATAAATGGGTGTGACTAATACAAGCTTAGAACATTTTTCAAAAATTTACCTTGAGGGCAACATTTGTTGATCTAGGAGCTGGGTGTGTAAAGCATACTTCCCCCCTCCATAAATCCATCTGTTTTATTTACACTTCCTAAAAGACCTGCATGCACATTTTTTCCATAAATTGTACAACTGCTAGTAATCACGTATCATTTCAATCTGTGCCCCAGTTCTATTTTAACACTGTGTCTCTTCCTTTTTGTTTGTGTTCCATTAAGCACATACTAGTGGCAAAGCAGTCAAGACTTAACCCTTCCCTTCCCAAATACACACTCCAGGGCTGCAGAATTGGCCACAAGTCTTTGCATAGGCGACGCTTCCCAGGTCTACAAGCCTGATGGTAAATCCTATTACAAAAGCTCAGAGATGTCAAATTGGTTTCTGCTACTGACCTTCTTTCTCGTGACCCCTGCCCCAACGCTCCAGGCCCCAGTCCCAAATCCCTCATTTCTCCCACACCAAGGTCAATCTGTAAGACAACTGAGCTCTGCCCTGAATCTACTCTATCCTGTGCTGGATACTTGCTGCTAATTACTGTAGTCACACTTCTTAATTCAACAAGAGCCAGGCGGCTGCCCGCCATCTCCCCAGTGGGATGGGTCGCTAGCTATCTCACGCAGGTCACTAAGTCGGCATTTATTTCCTGATAGGAGATGTCGTTACAAGGTAGCTGTTCCAACATGAACGGTAATCAACAATAATTAAAAGTGATACACCTATTCTGACTCATATAATAGTGTTAAAAAAAATCCAAGAAGGGTGGTGGAAGGAAGGGGGAGAAAGAAAGAGAAAACAAACTGCTTATCCAAGGCCAGTAGGTTTTTCATTTCAACTTAGAATTTCTGGAAAATCATGCTTGCATCTGTTTCCTTTTAATTCACCCAGAAGGAGTACTTCCACATTGCGACCACAGTGAAAAGCAGTGAATTGGGCTTTTCCATAAGGGAAAGAAAAGCCAAATGAATCCCTTGACCTTGGCATTGGGGAGAACGACAGAGCAGGAGTCAGGCCACACTCAGAATATCCCTGTCCTTGGAGGCCATCGTGACTATCTCATAGGTGATGCCAACTTCCAATCTTAGAAACTGAAAAGGTCAACTACGACCAACTCTCCAGCATCCAGAAGTGGTTTAGCCTGAGCTGCATAAATGACTGTGGCCCACTCAGATTCTCAGCCACCATCTTAGTCCTCCTCTGGAGAACACAGGCAGCCCAGCCCCACGTTATTTACTCACTAGGCCCAGGCCCTGCCAGGTAAACGGGCACTCCAGTCAGGTCTCTGTGCAGGGATCCTGTGCCCACAGGGCAGCTGGACTTCAGCTGTAATTAGGATCATCTATGATCTACACTCCCATGCCATCCCCCCACCTTCTGCCACCCCCACCTGAAAACAAGTCCCCCAGAATCAGATCTGGAGACTACAATTCACTTGCCAGTTATATGCCAACAAAGTGCTCCCAGGAGAAAATGGGAGGGGGTTGAGGGGAGCAGAACAGAAACGGGGGGAAAAGCCAAGCACAGGTGCAATTCCAGCCCAGCCTCTGCCAGATCCCATAAGGAGTTCCAGAGCATAAATTGGCCCACAGTGAAGCAAAGACACTCACCTCTGTCACTCCCATATTCAGTTCTCTGCTGCTGGCCACCTCAGGGCGAGTGTGAGTCCCCAGGCACCTCTGGTTCTCTGTGCCATTCCACAAGCAGCCCCAGGGACCCAGGGGCATCCTCCAAAGAAGGCCACTGGGGCCAGCCTGGAGGCAAAGGAAAGTGAGGTTGGATTATGGGCTTTCAGAACTGGTGAAGGAATCCCAGGAACACCGATGTGTCTGTTACACCCCCAGGGAAGAGAATGCTGGTGGTATTTTAATATTAATTTCATAAAACAATTCTTAATATGAAAATTTTAAAGAAGCAGGCATGAATGGGGGGGAGAAAAACAATCCCATCACTGATTGTACCTACTATGCAGGAACACCCCAAAATGTAAAGTCTGCTTATCAACTGTCACACCTGAACCAGGAAATCAGAGTGTGAGGCCTGGACATGTGTGTATTCCAGTGTTCTGTCCTGAAGCACCTATGGACCTTCAGAGTGTCACTTGATCACCGCCCCTCATGGCCACCACACGAGCATGACTCTCCAGCTCCCACAGTGTGGTGGTATTTTAGGGACTGCCTCCCATGCCCAAGACGCCCCCCTGCCTTCCGACTCCCATGGGTACTACAGCTTGCCTACTTTGGCTAGTTCAGGGAAGATAGAGAAATGGAGGGTAGGATTTGCACAGGACCCCATATGCTCCCCATGAATGCCTCAGAGCAAGGGTCTGCTCTGATTGATTGATCTACAGCGGCTCTGATGGAAAGAGTTGTCAGACCAAGAAGAGTGTGATGATCTCGTTGTGATGCCTAATGCAGAAGTAAAGACACATCCCTGTGGTAGAGACGAGGCTACAACCTCGTCTACTCCTGAGGGGACATCCTCCCTTCCAATGTCTGCCCTCCTCATTTCATACAAATTATATACCCAAAGGAAAAAAAGTAATGGGGTCTGGGTGCAGTGGCTCACACCTGTAATCCCAGCACTTTGAGAGGCTGAAACCGGCCAATCACTTGAGGTCAGGAGTTCGAGAAAGCCTGGCCAACATGGTAAAACCCCATCTCTACTAAAAATACAAAAATTAGCCAGGCATGGTGCCATGCACCTATAATCCCAGCTACTCAGGAGGCTGAGGCAGGAGAATCACTTGAACCCAGGAGGCGGAAGTTGCAGTAATCCGAGATCACACCACTACACTCCAGCCTGTGCAATAGAGCAAAACTCCATCTCAATTAAAAAAAAAAAAAAAGAAAGAAAGAAAAGAAAAAATGTAATGGGTTATTAAATGCTTACAAAGGGCCAGGTATGGTGGTACACACCTGTAGTCTCAGCTACTCAGGAGGTTGAGTGAGTCAGGAGGATCACTTGAGCCCAAGAGGTCAAGGTTGCAATAAATTCTTATTGAACCATTGTACTCCAGCCTGGATGACAGAGCCAGATTCTGTCTCAAAGAGAAAAAAGAAAATGCTTACAAAGTTTGGAATTTGAAAGTATATCAAAGGACTAGGCTATATTGTTTGTCCTAAAGAAGTTAATAATCTCAAGAATATAAGACATACAGACAGAGAGCAAGTCTTAAGACATACATCATAAACTGGCAAGATAAATACATTCCCAAGTGCCAATATAGATGAAATTTCAGGTAATCGATCCCCACTCCTGTGTTGAGCACAAACAGGCTTCTGGGCACTTGTGCTGTGAAGAGACGACTATTCTGGAAACATAGGAGAGGTGGGATTTGAACAGTGCCCTGGAGTTTGAGTTGGATTTAGACAGGAGAAGCAAGAGAGGAAGGGCTTTTTACTCAATGGGAAGAACAACAAGAGAGATGCCATATTCTGGGAATGTTTGGTGAAGATCTTGAAGATTCCAGAGTACAGAAAACCATTTCTCCTATACCCCACACAGAAACAATGCCCTGTTTCCTAGCCACATTCCCTCGGGCGGCTTTCAGAGAGGCTCTTCACACTCAGGGCTGCTCTCAAGGAACAGAGGGGCTTGATTTGCCAGCTGCTGGTGAGGGCAGAGGATGGAATTTCCACTCTCTGGCTCAGGGGTCTTCCTGTGCCACCCAGCCCAGTCCCGGGAATCCGGGCCAATCCATGGCCTCTAGTTAATACTTGAGCACGTTCAATCCTCCCCCAAGAAAAGAATGAAAATAGCCAGCAAGGAGGGAAAGGCAGCCAGGGACATCCCCCTTCCACTTCAGAAGAGTAATGGAAACCGTCACCTCCCTATAGGACAACAAATCACCCCCATAAACACCCACTAGCCGCCTCTCACCCCTTTGCGATTTATTTGCCAGCAATTGACCCACATTTAGCAAAATCTGAAGAGCAGTAAGAATACTAATCAGACCCAGGACCTGACCACCTCAAACCCTCCCACCCGCCTCCCTACCCACTCTCACCACCCCCAGGGCCGGCTGACAATGCTGTGAGCCCCACACGGAAGCAGGCCTAGTAAGAGAGGGTGCATACTTGGACTTCAGCCTCCCGTCTCTTCCCAGCTCCCAGACTTCCCCTGGCGTGCACCCCTCTCCTCTTCCTGCAAAAGCAAGCCCTTCTCCCCTCACTCAGCCAAGCCAAATACACACAGAACCAATTCAGTTTCCAGAAGCTAAAGATCAGCTCCAAGCCAAGACTTGTTCTCAAATAATGGAAGGAGGATGGGAGGATAGAGTGGAGATGTGGGAACAGAGAGAAAAATTAAGGCTATTGGCTTTCTGTCATTTGGCAGTGAACCTGCCAAAACAAAGTTTGCAGTTTTTAGAGGCTTTGGAGTAGGATGGGAGGTGAGGGGTCAGGGGGAAACCTTATCCGTTCTGATTTTAAGAATAACTCTTCATCCTATTCACTCACAGTATACACTGGGGAGGGATGTTTTTTGTGTTGTTTCATTTCAAAGCAAGAAACCCATAAATGCCACTTCTTTCCAAATTGCCCTGCCCCTTGTCTCCTTAGAGATGGGACTCTTTTCAAGAGGAGCACCTCCAGACGGCTGTGGATTAACAACAATAACAACTCGAGTTTGTGAGGAGCTTTTAACTTTTCAAAGTCCTCCTCCATCCATCATCCTGCATTATCCCCCTGACAGCCCAGCAATGCAGGTGGGGCAGGGATTCCAGGGCCAGCCTTCAGTGTAAGCAGAGCAGATTATGTACCCAGCAGACCTGGGGGCCCAGGAAGGGACCAGCAGCCTCAGAGGGCCTCTCCAAACAAACTGCACCTGAAAATTCCCTTAACAAAAACTACCCTTCCACTTCACAAGGCAGATGAGGCTCAAGAAACAAATACCCTTTGGAAAGAGAACCCATTGACCAGTGTCAGGAAGGCTTTTCAGAGGGCAGGGTTTAGTAGGGATAGGAAATGGTCCACCCACAGGGAAGAAACGGAAATAGAAGAAATCTTGCTTGGCTCCCAGCGTTGCCTGGGGTCACCACCAGGAATGGCTAACCCTACTTTAAAGGTAGGAAGACACAAAGAGGTCAGTAACCACCACATGTTTACTCATTCTTTGATTCAAACACTTTGTTGGTAGCGGCTATTGTGCCAGCCTAGCCCTGGCGTATAAGATGAAGACATAGACCCTGCCTTCGAGAAGCCCACAGTGGAGTGCAGGAAGCAATGTGAGTGTCAGAACAGCATCAGATCCTCCCTCCACTCCACCCTCCTCGTCTCCTTCCCTGTCCCCTCACTTTGGGCAACAGGCCATTGCCATCTAAGCTCACTGTCTAAAGAGGGGCCTACACAGTCCAGGATGAAAAATTTAATTGATTTCAGAATGTGTATTGTAGACATATAGCAGAGACTTTTTGAGAGAGAAATTTTGGAATTCTGAAATCTGTTTTTATATCAAAAGGCAACTTCGGGAAGCCCCTGAGAATAGTTAGTGTCATAAGTGGTAGAGCAGGGAAAATTTTTCAGCAGTTTCCCTTACCATAGGAGGGGACCTCCTCACCCCACCAGGTTTTTTTGTTTTTGTTTTTTGTTGTTGTTGTTGTTGTTTTGAGACAGTTTCACTGTTGTTGCCCAGGCTGGAGTGGTGCAATGATGCGATCTCAGCTCACTGCAATCTCCGCCTTCCAGGTTCAAGCAATTCTCCTATCTCAGCCTCCTGAGTAGCTGGGACTACAGGCACGTACCACCATGTACAGCTAATTTTTACATTTTTAGTAGAAATGGGGTTTCTCCATGTTGGTCAAGCTGGTCTTGAACTCACAACCTCAGGTGATCCACCTGCCTCTGCCTCCCAAAGTGCTGGGATTACAGGTGTGAGCCACTGTGCCCGGCCCCACCCCACAAACTTTTATGCTACCAGCTGTGAACCTTGTTTACAGAGCAGGAGAGTCCTTGGTGATGTGATCACATGAGGACACTGAACCCTGGGGGTCTAGGAGGATTGAAGTCCTAATACAATGCCTAACCTTTTAGTCACCTATCACTCAGTCACAGTTTTGGTAGTTTAGCTATGTCTCTCCTCAAATGCACAGAAAACTGTGATTTGGGTCTCTACAAATGACATCTTTTGTTTTTGTGTGTGTTTTTCAAAATACCTTGGCATAACTCATACATGAGATTAGAGTTTGTTGGTGAACGATTTTTCAGCTCAGTAACCTATTTTTTTTTTTTTTTTTTGGGACGGAGTTTCGCTCTTGTTACCCAGGCTGGAGTGCAATGGCACGATCTCGGCTCACCGCAGCCTCCGCCTCCTGGGTTCAGGCAATTCTCCTGCCTCAGCCTCCTGAGTAGCTGGGATTACAGGCATGCGTCACCATGCCCAGCTAATTTTTTGTATTTTTAGTAGAGACGGGGTTTCACCATGTTGACCAGGATGGTCTCGATCTCTTGACCTTGTGATCCACCCGCCTCGGCCTCCCAAAGTGCTGGGATTACAGGCTTGAGCCACCACGCCCGGCCCAGTAACCTATTTTTTTAATTGTGGTAAAAATAAAACCGTATAACATAAAACCATTTTCAAATGTACAGTTCAGTAGTACTAAATACATTCACATTGCTGTGAGATACATCTCTAGAACTTTTTCTTCTTGCAGAACTGAAACTTTATAACCATAAATAACTCTCATTTGGCCCTTCCCCCAGTTCTTGGCAACTGCCCTTCTACTTCCTATTATCTATAAATTTGATTACTTTAGATATCTCATGTGAGTGGAATTATGCAATATTTTTCCTCTTGTGTCTGGCTTGTTTCACAGAACATAATATCTTCAAGGTTCATTCATAGTGCACCAAGTGTCAGAATTCCTCTCCCTTTTAAAGCTGAATAATATTCCATTGTATGTAAATACCACATTTTGTTTATCCATTCATCCACTGATGAATATGTAGGTTGCTTCCACCTCTTGGCTCTTGCAAATAACACTGCTATGAACACAAATGTGCAAATATCTTTTCAAAACCCTGCTTTTAATCCTTTTGGATATAGGCCCAGAAGTGAGATTCTGGATCATATGGTAGTCCTAGTTTCAATTTTTTGAGGAACCATGAGATTGTTTCCCATAGCAGTGGCACCATTCTACATCCTCCAACAATTCCCAGGGTTCCAGCTTCTCGACATCCTTTTCAACACTTATTTTCTGTTGTTTTCGTTTGGTTTTGGTTTTTGCTTTTTGGTTTTTGAGACAGAGTTTCACTCTTGTTGCCCAGGCTGGAGTGCAATGGCACAATCTTCGCTCACTGCAACCTCTGTCTCCCTGGTTCAAGCGATTCTCCTACCTCAGCCTCCCATGTAGCTGGGATTACAGGTGTGTGCCACCACGCCTGGCTAATTTTGTATTTTTGTAGAGACTGGGTTTCTCCATGTTGGTGAGGCTGGTCTCTGATCACCTGACCTCAGGTGATCCACCTGCCTCAGCCCCCCGGGCTGCTGGGATTATAGGCATCAGCCGTGCCCAGCCTGTTGTTGTTGTTTATAGCAGACACTGTAATGGTTGGGTAATGGCTCAGTTGTGGTTTTGATTTGCATTTCCCTGATAATCAGTGATGTTAAGCATTTCTCTGATAATTAGTGATGTTAATCATCTTTTCATATGCTTTAGGCCATTTGGAACTCAGCAATCATTTTTAAAAGTGTTGATTTTTGAAGCTCTGAAATTTAGTTTTCCTGTTTTGGGGCAGGCCCCACCTGCCACCTTTCAAACAGGATGTCCCGGTGAAAAAGAGGCAGTTTCTGTTTTTGACTTTAACATGACAAAAGCAGGGTTTCTCAGCCTCATCACATTTGACATTTTGGTTGAGGAAGGCCCTGTGCCTTGTAGGGTATTTAGCAGCATCCCTGGCCTCTAGATGCCAGTAGCAGTCCAGCTCCCCTGGTGACAGCCAAAAATATCTCCAGACATTACCAAATGTCTCCTGGGGAACAAAACTGCCCCTGGGTGACAGCCACTGGATTAGAGTTTTCAAACTAGCATGTTTGAGTTGGCCAACATGACAATATTAAATTTTTGAATCAACATTAAAAATGTAGATAATCACCTAAAAATTCAGATTTACAGCTTCTCTTGAGGAAGCAGAGGATACAGACTATCTTGGGCCTGCATTGCCCCATGGCGATATTTGGCTGAGCTGAGCAGCTACTGCCCCACCCAACTTTGAGTTGATGCCCTCAATATAACCCATAAAA
Organism: Sapajus apella; assembly: GCF_009761245.1. Classification (NCBI taxonomy): domain Eukaryota; kingdom Metazoa; phylum Chordata; class Mammalia; order Primates; family Cebidae; genus Sapajus; species Sapajus apella. The sequence continues at coordinate 7,783,907 of NW_022436966.1, forward strand.
TCAAACCAGTGTGAATGCCAGATACATCTGCCTCCAGTTTATCCAGTGAAGTAATTCTAATTTGTCTGAGTTTTCCTACTAGTATGCATGATAATGTGAAATCCCAGACCACTGGAACCATTTGATAGTCCAAATTTTGCTCTCTGTCTCTCTCTGTCTCACACATACACACACACACACACACACACACACACACACACACACACAGAGAGAGAGAGAGAGAGAGAGAGACAGAGACAGAGGTTCACAGAACACTAGACTAGAAGTTGGGAGAGCAAGGTACTAATCTGAGTCTGTGTCCTTCATTAATTAAATTTAATAAGTATTCATTGAATGCCCACTACAGGAAAGATACCAAGTTGAGGCCCAGAATTCATCTGGACCCTGGCTTCCTTACTTAACACTGTTATTGAACAGATGAACTCCAAGAGGTGATTGAGCTCTAACCATCTGCAATCCATACATGAACATAATACAGGTATTGATCGACTTACAACCTATGCAACTTACGACCATTCGACTTTACGACCACAATCGCTAGCCACGATTGCTCCGCGTCTGGTAGCGCAAACGTTGCCCAGCTGGGCGTACGACAGTGCAGACCAGCTTCCGGCAGCACTACCATCTCCGCGTGCACCATTTCAACTGTACATATAGCCTACTCAACTTACGACCAAATCGTGTTACGACCGGTCTGCTGGTCCCAATCATGGTCGGAAGTCGAACACTAGCTGTACAGTAAAACTCTGCTGTTCTGGAACAGTTGAGGCTGGGAATGGAGAAAGCGGAGAAAGAGAGTTTGGACTAGTGGCCAGAAGAGACTATAAAATTCTTTAAATCAATGCAATTATATATTTTTCACCCTCATGTAGTTATGCACACCGGGCTGTGACAGACACTGGTTGGCATGACAAACATGGGAGTACACCACCCAGATTCCCCAGCAGGGCAGGACCTTCTGCCCAGCTACAGGAACTGTAGCCTTCCAAATCTGCCTCAGCTGCAGAGAGTTGACTCTCCCAGCAGCCCACATCTGATGAGTGACCCCCTAGGTATAAAGTCCTGGTCATTTCAACCCAATCCAGGATACATGCAGGCAATATTTGCCCCAGAACTCTCCAAAGCCAAGAGATAGCCCAAGCTTTTTCAGGCCTGCCTTGTAGTTCAACTCCTTCCACTACCCAACCCTGCTTCCTTTCCCATCTCTTCACAGAAATTGAACCCTAATGACATTTTGCACCCCAAACTTGACATCAGCATCTGCTTCTGGGGTGCACACACTTTAGCAGTTGGCTATTATTGGATAGGCATGCATGTATGTACGTGAGTGAGATTTTGATCAGGGATCCACCTCTTCCCGACTTGATGCAGGAATAAATTTTGATTCATCTATAGCTCCAAGTAGTCAGTGTGAGCCCATTCACCTCCCTACTGACTGATTTAGGAAGCGATTGTGATCCAACGCTGGCCGATGAAATGTGACAAAAAGTTGGTGAAGGGGTTTCTAAGAAATCTTAATAATAAAAAGTGACACATAGGGAGAATTTTCTTCTGCTGGGCAAGGTCATATCTGTTTTGAAGTCAGAAATCTGGCTGGTATCTTGGCACAAGGAGGAGGTACCAAGCTCATTGAGAAGGGCAAAATGGAAAGAATGGGAGATGCTTGTATATCTTGGGGTGTTGATTTTGGAACCAACATGCAACTTACCCTATGTAAAATGACAAATTATCCAGAATGGCCTAAACCATTCTGACCTGTGATTTCTATAACTTACATGCAAAGGTATCCTACCCAATGTACAGGCAAATCAAGCACAGCTTAGTAGAGATTCTTGTGGAGGCTTTTTTAATGACTTCACTAAAAATCATGAATACCATGCCAATCTTTTATATGTGAGGTAATTAAAAGTTTGTCATCACTGAGAAATTTATACCTTTGAAATCCCATTTTGCTTATAGTATATTAGAAGAATGTGCCAAGGAGAAACAGATGTTATCCCAATTCTCACTAATTGTTGATTGTCAAAGTATTTCAAGTCCGAGGTAGCAGCCTCATAGTTAAGGTTTCTCCTGCAATCCACTCAATATGACTGACCCAGCCTGTGTGTACAAGTTATGCCCTGCATACCTGGTAGAACCTTGTGGTAGCATCTAACTATTCCAGACTTCCAGGGGACTATTTCTAGGTATAAAGCCAGAACTCACTGAATGATTTCCTAACAGCTACATTTCCAAAGGAAAACAACAAAACTTGTTCATGACAGCCACTAAACTTCTTGTGGCCTATTGGAAAACAAAATTCGAAATGGAAAGAAATGCAAATTTCGGCACACAGCGAACGTGTGCACGTCATGGGGCAATTCACTTGTGATCTGGCTGGGCCAACAGGGCTCCACTCCACAGCTGGACCTGCGCAATCGGTCTTCTGTCTCCATCAGCTTGTGGCTTCCAGAACTTGGGCTCAGAGACGGTTCCCTATGCCAATTCCCCTTGGCAGGAAAGACACCTTCTGGCAACATGGTTGCTATTCCCAGTCCTTCACCCCTGCCAACCTCCTCATGTTTTATCTATTTTTATTTGAATTGGTGATCAAGGGATTAACCCAGCTTATACAAATTCCATCTTCCAAAAGCTATTATGGTGCAGTTGCAATTGTGATATTTCAGTCTCCAAATGAATCGAATTGGATTTTAATGACAGTAGACTCCATTAAGCAACACCTGATTGGGTTATTTCCTGGAAATTTCATCTTCATTGTTTTCTCCATCCCTGCTACCAAACACACACACACACACACACACACACACACACACACACACACACACA
>NW_022436966.1:7786742-7845622 GCF_009761245.1 Sapajus apella
ACACACACACACACACACACACACACACACACACACACACACACACACAGCAGGAGAGCTATCAGGGGCTGCCGCCAAGCTACATTGGATCATCCTTGAAATCATGGTCATGTTTCCTTCTAACAAGTCAAACGGCTCAGTTTTACTCATTCATTCCATAGGACACCCTCAACCCAGTGTCAATTTCTACTAAAAAAAAAAAAGGAGGAAAAAAGGTAAATTGGTTTTTGTAGGTGACTTGGTAGTTGTAGGGGACTATAAGTCCCTATGAGAAATTCTCATGTGGGGTATATAATTTGTATGTAAATTTCTATATTTATTGAAATGCATTTTAAGTAACATGAAAGCATTTTTCTCCTTAGAATGGAAAAGCCAATTTGATTTTATATTTACTTATATAACCTGACTTAACTCTATGTAAGTCAAGTGAAAGAGGAAAAAATTCCTCTGTGGAGTCAACCTGAAGATGTCTCATTTTTCCTCTGATACCACCAGACTTAAAGCAGTTCACAATCCTCTTTACAAGGAAGTATATTTAGGATTTACCTGGGTGCAATAATACACATCCCTAAGGGAAAGGCCATGTTTGTCTTGTCCCCACTGTATTTCTAGGGCTGCACAATGCCTGCAACACAATAGGTAATTAATACATACTTGCTGAAAGAATGAATAGATAAAGGCGCGAGAATAACTGAGAAGTCTCCAGGAAAACTACCCTAATGGTGTCTCCAAGCAGTCTGCTTTCTATTTCACCTTCATAAACAGTGCCCATCATCAGAAGAAGAGAAAATGGTAAAACCGTCCTGCATAGACGGTTGTACGTGCCTATCAGAATAGGAGGGGTAAGAAAAGCATTTTTAAAGATTGCAACTTTGTCTTTCACTCCTCTTTCAAATCTAAATATTCTAATTTTGTTTCTTCTCCAAATAAAATCTTCATAAAATGAAACTCAACAAATTAGCACTTTTGATTATCCAGAATTTTTTATTCTTTCTTTAAGAACTAGTCAAACCACAACTGAACAAGGAGATAGCAAAGATTGATGTGACCACCATCACCCACCAAAAGCAACCTTTGGGCTTCATTCCTGGGTAGCAGATTTGAACTAATCTAATGCCAATTTGTACTTACAAGGAAAAGTATTTACTATCTATAGTGTGTAATACCCTTAAAGTGATATAGAAGGCAAAAAATACAGGATATAGACTCAGATGACTCAAGGAGCTTACAATTTAGCTGGGGAGCTATGACACGTGGAAATAACCATAAAACACCACAGTGATTGATTCAACAAGGCAAAGCATAAACACAGACAACTTAATGGGCAGAAAATAAGTGTTACACTTTAGCAGATTCCATAATAAATCTCCCTCTTACTAAAGAGAGCAAACCAAAATGCAAAATATTTTAAGGAGAATTCTAAATAATAAATTATATATTTTAATGGGCAGTTGCAAAATTATGTTATTTATCAAAAATGCTAAATTAAGATTGGTCATGAAAAGATAGATTTCCAAATTTACAGGAAAGGAATTTTTGGCCCCATGCTATTAGGTATTTAAGAAGGTAATTTGCTTTTTTATGTCAAGTAGCTCTTCATGTATTATTTCTATAACTTAAATAATTATTCTAATATTTTGGGACAAAGCATAATTTCGTTTTCTAATCTTTTCCTGAAGCCTATTTGGTATCCTTTCTCCACATTCTTCGTGTTAATAGGGCATATTAAACTGAATTTGGGCAAATGTTAAGAATGGAATATTTGAATAATAACCTTCTTATGCTTTGATAAGTGCCCATTCACATATCGTAAGGCAAAGCACAACGAGTTGGAAAATAAATGAATTCTGACACATCAAAAGCATTTTCCTTCCACTGATATTTTATCTGTTTGTGGATTTTGAAATACTGTAGAATGTTCTCATGAATTCCAAGTATAATTATGTGTTCCTAGAAAAGAAACATCATTATTTGATAGCATAAATGGCTTTGGTATGACATCCGATGTCATTTCCCCCACTCTGTTCTCGTAAGTCATCCTAATTGAGCACTTGGAGGAAACTCAGGCCCTGACCACATAGGCAAAATCAGAAGTGGCATTAAAGCTATGATAGAACATCCTACCAAAGAATTATTTCTTCATGATAATTAAATCAAAAGCCAGACTTAAAGGTGGGGAACAAGCACTAATCTCATACTCTTTTCTCATAAAGAAAATGACATCACCCCGAAATACAAGGGGTTTGTCTTTCAGAAGACATAGAACAAAAGAAGGATCATGCTCACATCCTAACCTTCTGGATTTCACTCCAAATGCAAAATAGACACAGAGAACTCTGAGAATGACATCATATCAGGATAATACCAACTCGCTCCTTCAACTCCAAGATTAATACAGTCACACTGGGCAAAACATGGCGTATATCAATATCCCTGGGCACTGGTTTTTGTTTAAACAACTATTCTCCTTGGTTGCTTACTAGCATCCTAAACAGAGTTTATAGAATTTTCTTCATCTATTCACATCCATTCTGGCCTCCATGGCAGTGGGGAGTGTACAAACAGCTAGAAAACAGGTGCCTCAGAAAGTTGTCATTTCCCTAGGCCTGTGACCAGTAAGCTAAAGGCTCAGGAATAGTGAAAAGGGAAATTCTTCCACACCTGTTTCCTCCTTCCTGAACAGAAACCCCTCCCTCCTTGAGGACAGTATCCAATGGCAGAGCTACCCGTAAAGGTCAAAGAGGGAATTGAAATGGTTCCTCTCTGAGTTTGTAACAGTCCCACACTTAGCTCTTTGTCACAATTCGTGAGGACTCCTGGACTGAAGGAGACTGCTAATAGAGATCCAGTCACTTCTGGATTCAAACAGTCAATCCACAGTGGGATATACTCAACGTACCTCCATCCACCTGGATTCTAAAGCATCTACATCCTCTTTGCAATTAAAACTCCACACTCTCTGGACAAATTAGGATCCACATACAAAGAAAAGTAGGCAAACCAGGCCAAAAAGGTATTCAACAACCAATGACAGTGCCAAAATAAGAGTTAAAATTTATATGATGCATTCCCTATAATTAGATATCAGAAGGTCATACTCAGGCCCCTCCTGCATACCCACCTCCAGAACTAGAGAGGTTTCAGAAAAGATCTCTAGTACCCTCTGAATCCCTTCAGACCTAGACGATTTGGGTGTTAACTGTTAGAGCTAACACTGAGATCAAGAGACTGCACACACGTGTGCATGTGCACATACACATGCTTACAGTGGCTGCCTTAGGCAGCCCAACAGGAAAAGAATCTGAGGACCTATGCCCAGCTTTGAGTCACAGAGTCTGTGGAAGAAACACAGCAGAGAACTTTGTATAGCACAAAATGTACTGCCCAGGCCCAAGAGGAGTCAAACGGAGTGCTTTCTCAAAAAGGAAAACTATAGAGAGAAGAGAAGGGAGGCAGGGGTGTGACACTGGAAGAGCCTGATCATCTAAGGTGAATTAAAATAGCCATTATTTTAAAGGAGGAGCCCCTTTCTCCTTGAACTAAACATAAGAAAGCAAAGTGAATAGGTCATCAGGGTGACTTCTAGTGCCAGCCAAGATGGAGTAAACTGCATCATAGCCTATCTTTCTCACCCATTACAATTCAAAATGCTCATGGAAGACAAAAAGCAACTACCTGAGGACTCTGAAAGGTAAAGAGTGCAGACAGCTCAAAGAGAAAAGTCAAAACGTGTAGGGTTTTTGGTACACCAATGAGTTTCCTTCTTTATCCTCCTGCATTAACCCAAAGGGGCCAGGTTATGGAACTGTGAAGCAGGTATAAATAGCAAAACTCCAAGAGAAATCTTCATTTTCTGACCAGAGAACTGGGAAAAAGAGTTCTCTGAGCCTGAGAGTATGGGGAAGATAACCACTTTATTTATTTATTCATTCATTCATTCATTCATTCATTTTCTCTCTAGTCCTGACCTAAGTCCAGTCCCAGCTTTTGAGTTGCACTGCCACCACTGCACACACATCTAAAACCCCAAGAGAAAAGCCTGTCTCTCTGGCCACAGGAAAAGAGGGTCCTTGTGCTCCAATAAATGTAGAGGGAATCACTTGCTATTTGTTTTCTCTCTTTTCTCCCACTACTTTGAACTTGAGGGCAGCCCCAGTTGTACAGAATTATATGAGAGAATGGGGGTAATGGACTAACATTGAGATAAATCCATCTTTCTAGCCAGAAGAACAGGGAAGAGAAGGTTCTGGAAAGCTGAAGAGTCTGTGGACAATCATAGAAAACAGAGAGTTGAAGGAAGGAAACCCCTAATTCTATGTCTGCACCAACACAAGTCTGAGGTGCACATATGTGAAACAGACCCAAAGAAGTATGACTTTGAGACCCAGCCAAGCCCCAGACTAATCCCTAAGTGGCACATGTTCAGAGAAGACCAAACAGCATAACAGATCTGTGGAAAACTGAACTGATACTGGATTCAGTGCCCGCAGAATGTGGGCCAGAGCTCCCAGTCAATGGGATTGGTTGTCTGCCTAAAAACAAACAAAAGTAATCAACATTCTCCAGAGGATTTCAGCAGGACTCAGAGTCATGAAGCATAATACTCAAAATATCCAGGATGCAATCCGAAATTGCTTGACATGATAAAATGGGAAAATCTGATCAATTCTCAAGGGAAAAGACAATCAACAGATGCCATTCCCAAGATGACTCAGGTGTTGGAACTACAACAAAATGACTTTAAAACAGCTACTGTAACCATGCTACATAATCATACAGTAAAAGTAAATACTATTGGAATGAATAAAAAGACAGATATTCTTAGCAGAGAAACATAAACTTTCTTAAAAAGAACCAAGTGGAAATTTTTTATCTGAAAAATATAATATAAAAAGTTTAAAAATTCACTGAGCCTTACCCTTCAAAAAACAAAAATAAAAAATAAATTAAATAAATACATAAATAAATAAATCACCGAATGAGCTCAATAGAGAATGGAAATGACATAGAAAAGAGTCCATTGGCCAGGTATGGTGGCTCATGCCTATAATCCCAGCACTTTGGAAAGCCAAGGCAGAAGGATCTCTCAAGGCCAGGAGTTCGAGACCAGCCTAGCCAACATGACAAAACCCCATCTCTACTAAAATTAGAAAAATTAGCTGGGCATGTTTCTGCACCCCTGTAGTCCCAGCTACTAGGGAGGCTGAGGCATGAGAATTGCTTGCACCTGGGAGGCAGAGGTTGTAGTGAGCCAAGATTACACCACTGCACTCCAGCTTGGGCAAGAGAGCAAGATTCAGTCTCAAAAAAAGAAAACAAACAAAACAAAAACAGAAAAGAGGCAGTAAATTTTGAGATAAATCAATGGAAATTATCCAGTCTCAAGAATAGAGAGGTGGTGATCACGTAGTGGTTAGTACTCTGTGTTGTGCCCACAGCAACCTCAGCTGGAATCCGAGCCATGGCACCAAAAAAAAAAAAAAAAAGAATAGAGAGAAAACTATCGAAAAACAATTGAAAAAAAAATAACAAAGTCTCAGAAGCCTGCAAGACAGTATAAAGAATCCTAATATTCACTACATTTGGGTCCCAGAAGAGGAGAAAAAGATTAATACAGAAAAAAACTCAATAAATAATGGCTGAAAAATTTTCAAATTTGGTGAAAAACATATATTACAAATTCAAGCTCAGATGAATCCCAAACAGGATTAACTCAAATAAAAACACCCAACACATCCTGATAAAACTGCTGGAAAAAAATAAAAATAAATAAAATGTCTTGAAAGCAGCCAGAGAAAAATAACAGATTATATCTAGGAAACAAACAGCTGCCGATTTGTCCCCAAAAGCAGTGGTGGCCAAAAAGCAGTGAAACATTTTTAAAGTGCTCAAAGAAAAGAACTGTCAACAGATAATTCTATAGTCAGCAATAATATCCTTCAAAAATGGAAGAAAATAAAGACATTTTTGGATTAAAGAAAACTAAGATAATTCATTGCTAGCAGACTTGCTGTAAAAGAAATGCTAGAAAGACACAAAAAGCTGAAGAAAAGTGATGCAGGATTATATTGTCTTGTAAGTACCTGAGACTTTGTTAAGGATAAAACAATGAAAAATATATACCGTGCAATGCAGTTATTAATTTTAAAAAGCTGGGGCTGGATGTAGTGCCTCTTTCCTGTAATCCCAGCACTTTGGGATGTCAAAACATGGGGACTGCTTGAGGCCAAGAGTTTGAGACCAGGGTGGAAAACACAGTGAGACCCTATCTCTAAAAAAAAAAGAAAAAAAGATTTAGCCAGGCACAGTGACATGTGCCAGTAGTTCCAGATACTCAGGAGGTTACTGAGGTGGAAGGATTGCTTGAGCTCAGGAGTTTGAGGTTACAGTGAGCTATTATGATGATGCTGCACTCCAGCCTGAGTGACAGAGTAAGACCCTGTATCAATAAACAAACAAATATATAAATAAATGAATAGCTGCAATGGCTACACTAGTATCAGAAAAATTCAACTTCAGAGCAGGAAATTCACCAGAGATAAAGAAGGACATGATATAATGATAAGAGGGCCAATTCACTAAGAAGACATAACAATTCTAAATGTGTATATACCTAACAACAGACCCTCAAAAGACATGAAGCAAAAATTGATAGAAAAGCAAATATATATCAAAGAAGATAACTGGATACCAAATAAGCACATGAAAATGTGCTCAACAACATCAGTCAACAGGAAAATGCAAATGTTAAAAACAGTGAGGAATTGCACACCTGTTAGAATGCTCCTCCCACAAAAATATGAGAGTACTGAGTACTGGCAAGGATATGGAGGAACTGGAACTCTCATACATTGCTGGCAGGAATGCAAAATGGCACAGCCACTTTGGAAAAGAGTTTGGCATTTACTTATAAAATCAAACATATACTTACTATATGACTCAACAGTCCCACCGATAGGTATTTAACCTAGAAAAATGAAGGCTTGTGGTTACACAAAAATATTTACATGAATATTCATAGAAGCTTTACTCATAATAACTGAAAACTGTAAACAACTCAAATATCCGTTAGCTGGTATATTCAAACAAACTGTGATAAATCCACACGATGGAATACTACTCAACAGTAAAAAGGAACAGACTATTGATGAATCTAAAATGCATTAACCTAAGCTAAAGAAGCCAGACTCAAAAAGCAATATACTCATCCATTTAGATTTCAACATCCTGGACAAGGCAAAAATCATAACATCAAAAAACAAATCAGAAGTTGCTATGGGTAAAGAATGGGAGAGGAATTGACTTCAAAGGGACAGCATGAGAGTTTCAGGGGTGATTGAATCATCATCCCCATTTCCATTCCCAATCCACCAGCATTCCCATTGTAGCTAAGACCTTGAACCTCAACTCCTGGCCCATGTCTTAATTATGGTCATGGTTATATGACTCTATGCATTTGTCAAAAAGTCACAGAACTGAATACCAAAAAAAAAAACTCTTTCTATATGTAAATTTTAGAATAAATTTTGTTTTGTTTTTTAAAAAGCAGTGTGGTCAGAATCTATCAGGATCTAAAGCAGTGGCTTTAAAGTCTGAAATCACCTGGGAACCTTAGACCAATTAAATAAGAATCTCTGAGGGGGCCAGGCAGTGGCTCATACCTGTAATCCCAGCACTTTGGGAGGCTGAAGAGGGTGGATCACTAGAGCCCAGGAGTTTGAGATCAGCCTGGTCAACAAGGCAAAACTCTATCTCTACCAAAACTACAAAATTTAGCCAGTCTCATAACCCAGTCTCTAAATAAATAAGTAAATAAATAGAAATTTTTAAAAAGAATCTCTGAAGGTAGGACTCGGGCATCAGTAATTTTAAAAACTCCCCAGGCTATTAAAATATGCAATAAATATGGAGAAACACAGTAGCCAAAGTGTAGGCTTGGCACCACAGCATCAGCATCACATGGAAACATGTTAGAGATGCAAATTTTTCGATCCCAGCCCAGCCCTATTGTATCCAAAACTCTGGATATGCGACCCTGGGATCTGCGTTTTAACAAGCCTTCCAAGTGGTTCTGATTCTTGCTTCAGTTTGAGATATACACCTATGTTGCCTTCAATGTTATGAAAATCTACCACCCGGCTCCCAGCCTCTTCCTTCCCACTGGCATCCTTGATCTACCATCTAATGGGTCAGCCTCAGTACCCCAGTCCAAGTTTAATCTTGGACACGAGAAACTCAAGAAGGCAACACAGTGGACATTTACCAGGATTCCTGTTGTAGCTATGACCTTGAACCTCAGCTCCTGGTCTGTGTCTTACTCACTCTTTCTGAACCTGTATTGGTAATGTAAACCTCTCTAGAATTAAGAGCTTGCCTTGTTTTTTCCAGCCCAAAGACTAGAATTTCATTTCTAAACCCAGCCCAGCAGCTGGAAGTCACGATGCAGCAACCTGCCTGGACATCCAGCTGCGGCTCTGCCGCTACATTCTATCCACCCACCAAGACTCCCCTCCCTTCTGTATGTCGCCTTGAGTTTCCGTGCCTGTTCTGCATGCTCAGTTGAACTTCCCTCTAACAATCAGGTCACTCAAGCCATTCTCCTGTTCCCACTCTAACCTGCTTTGGAATCTTTGGCTGCCTAATGACATTTGTCACAAACAAGTACATTCAAGGTCAAACACCCTCAGGTCAAATTCGTGGCAAGAGGGATGATCTTTTAAACCTACATTTTTGGGTCAGGGATGGTGGCTCACACCTGTCATCCCAGCACTTTGGGAGACTGAGGTCACCTGAGGTCAGGAGTTTGAGACCAGCGTGGCCCACAGGCAAAACTCCATCTCTACTAAAAATTAAAAAAAAACACATGGACACAGGGAGGGGAGCACTACACACTGGGGTCTGTTGGGGGGAAATAGGGGAGGGACAGCAGGGGGAGGGGAGTTGGGGAGAGATAGCATGGGGAGAAGTACTAGATGTGGGTGATGGGGAGGAAGGCAGCAGATCACACTGCCATTTGTGTGCCTATGCAACAATCTTGCATGTTCTTCACATGTACCCCAAAACCTAAAATGCAATAAAATTTAAAAAATATATAAATTTAAAAAAAAAAAAAAGCCAGGCATTGTGGCACACACCTATAGTCCCAACTACTCAAGAGGCTCAGGCAAGAGAATCACCTGAACCCGGAAGGCAGAGGTTGCAGTGGACCAAGATTGCACCACTGAACTCCAGCCTGGGCAACAGAGCAAGACTCCATCTGGGGGTGGGGGGGACTACCCTACATTTCCTCCACCCCTCCCTCTGTTTTAATGAAGCATCAGTAACTTCAGCTGTTATGATAAACTGAAAAGGCTGCAAATTGACAAAACTCATCTTAGATGAATTACCTTCTGTCAAAGAATGAGAGATGCCTTGCCCTGATCATCCCTATTCTTAACAAAAATTACATTGAGTTCTTAGGTGTAAGAGGAAAGAAACTGAAGAGAAGAGGGATGAACTGCAGAGTGAAGCTATCAGATCAGCCCATGTTGGGATGGGATCAATACATGCAAAATGAACACCATTCTTCACAGTAATCATTTAACAGCATGGTAAACATCTACTGACCCCTTAGCAATAAAAACTGATTTAACACATTCCAATGGTTCTATTTGGCAGGGAGGAATGGGAGGCATTTATCTCTTTGAGATAGATAATTGCACATGGCTGTTCTTTCTTTTCCATTCTCATTGCCACTAACCTGATCCAGACCCTTAGCAAATAACCCACCTAAGGAATGTTGCAGCAGCCCAGGATGAGTGTCCTGGCCGTGTGCTTTCCCATTCTAACGCACCTTACTCTATCCTTGGACAACCCTCCTAAAAGCCAACTAGGATTAAGTTACTCCTCTGCCAATAACCCTCTGCTGCGCCTTATCCAAGGCCTTCCATAATATGATCCTAACACACCTCACCCAATACCTCTTCCACAAAGTCCCAGCTCCAGCCACCCTGACTGTCTCCTCCACAGAAGTCGGACCTGCCTGCATGTGGTCTGATGGCTCTCTCAGCCTCCTTCATTCTCTCCCCATTTCTGTCACATTTTCCCCAATACATTTTGTGCGCATCTAATTCCATTTTGGTGTCTGCATCTTAGATGATCTGAACACAAATGGAGAGTGAAAAACAAAAAAGTGTCTGGACACATGTATAAATTCATCCCAGGCTGCAAAGAGTTAGACAGCACTCCGCCAAAGAAAACTCTCACACAAAACACTCTAAGATTCTCAGTTTAGCCGTAATCTAGCCAGTTCTTCCCATTGATTGCATTATCCTAATTTATAGATGCGAATACTGAGCCTCAAGAGGTTAAGTAAATCATCTGAAGACCATACAGCTAGTAAATGATGAAATCAAGGGCCCTTGACTCAAAGTCCCAGTGCTCATCCAACTACACTTGAGTGGGCTTGAAATGAATCCTAAGATTTTGTAAATGGTATAACATTATCTAACATAAGGTACCATGAACCACTGTCATCATCATCCCCATTTCTCTCTGAGGATCTTTGCAGTAAAGTGAAGGTAACAGATCTGTCATACTGAAGGTTGAAGTCAGAATAATGGCTCCCCAAAGATGGCCAAACCCTAAACCCCAAACCCCAAACCCTGTGATGATGTAACCTTACATAGCAAAGAGACTTTGCAGATGTGATGAAGTTTCGGATTCTGAGATGGACAGATGACCCTGGATTATCCCACGGTCCCAGCCTAGTCACAGGTGGCCTTATGAGAGGACAGCAGGAGCACCAGAGTCAAAGAAGACACAAGGCTAGAGAATGAGAGCACAGGACAAGGGGAGTGGGAAGCAGGGTCTCTGCTGCTCTGAAGACAGAAGGGGCTACAAGCCAAGACCACAGGCAGCCTCTAAAAGCTGGAAAAGTCTAGGAAGCGGATTCTTCCCTATAGCCTCCGGAAGGAACACAGCCCCACTTACAACTTAATTTTAGGACTTTTAACCTCCAGAATTGTAAGAGGATAAATCTGTGGCCAGGGCAGTGGCTCATGCCTGAAATACCAGTACTTTAGATGGCCAAAGGAGGAGAATCCCTTGAGGCCAGAAGTTTGACACTAGCCTGGGGAACATGGCCAGTTTCCATCCCACAAAAAAAAAAAAAAAAAAAAAAAAAAAAAAAAAATTTTCAATTAGTTTGACATAGTTGTTCAAACCTGTAGTCCTGTCTACTTAGGAGGCTGCAGTGGGAGGATCCCTTGAGCCCAGGAGTTTGAGTGAACTGTGACTGCACCACTCTACTTCAGCCTGGGTGACAGAGCAAGACCTTGTCTCTAAAGAAAAAATAAATTAAGGCCAAGCATGGTGGTTCATGCCTGTAATCCCAGCACTTTGGGAGTCTAAGGCAGGTAGATCATGAGGTCAGGAGTTCAAGACCAGCCTGGCCAAGACGGTGAAACCCCATCTCTACTAAAAACACAAAATTAGCCAGGTGTGGTGGCGGCACCTGTAATCCCAGCTACTCAGGAGGCTGAGGCAGAGAGCTGCTTGAACCTGGGAGGGAAAGGTTGCAGTGAGCCAAGATCAGGCCACCATACTCCAGCCTGGGTGACAGAGTGAGACTCCGTCTCATATAGAAAAAAATTAATTAATTAAAACTTTAAAATTTTTTTATAAATTTGTGGGGTTTTTTTTTTTTGAGACGGAGTTTCACTCTTGTTGCTTAAGCTGGAGTGCAATGGCATGATCTCATCTCAGTGCAACCTCCACCTCACAGGTTCAAGCGATTCTCCTGCCTCAGCCTCCCGAGTAGCTGGGATTATAGGCATGTGCCACCACACCCCACCGATTTTGTATTTTTAGTAGAAACTGGGTTTCTCCATGTTGTTCAGGCTAGTCTCGAACTCCCGACCACAGGTGATCCGCCCACCTCAGCCTCCCAAAGTGCTGGGATTACGGGCATGAGCCACTGCGCCTGGCAAGTTTGTGTTGTTTTAAACCACTATGTTTATGGTCATTTGTTACAGTGGCAACAGGAACCTAATACACTGAACACTCTAGACATACCACTTTCACCCAAAAGACATACACACACACACACACACACACACACACACACACACACACAGATCATTGCAGACTATCCATCTCAGCTCCCCAAACCCCATGTCTTACTTTAGCTTCTACATGGACATCGAGCCTCGTGGTTCTTGCAGGTGTCCACCCCACCCCCTCCCCTCAGAGGCGCCTCAGATCCCCTTAAAGACTCTCTCCTAGTCTTCAGTTTTTGTGGCTCTCATTCACTTACCAGTGGAGCTATGCTTTTTATTAAGCAATTAAAAGACAAAGTCCAGATTTCCCTAAGCCAAACCTGGGAGTGACTATGCCAGAGAGGGGTCTTTTACGTAAGATGTAAAGTATGTTATATCAAGTCCTGTAAAAAACACAATTCCCTTAAAAATCAATATACAAATAAATATGCACTTCCTCCAAGGAAGCTTGCAGGAAGCTTTATATGAAAGTAGACCACCCACAGTAACTTTCTGAGCCAGTCATTTGGAGGACCCCCAAAAGAACAAAAGGATTCCTGGCCTCCTGGAATACACCCCACGCCTTTGGGAAACTTCAGGGTTCAAGTACACCAGGACTATGTCCGATGGCTTCTCTCGGGCTTAGTGAGGACAGAGGCACTGATACAGGATATTCTGGCTATAGTAATTATCCCTGAAACTTGTAGACATAATGGAAACTAAAGAACAGCTCCCAAAATCCCAAGAACATTTCATAAGGCCTGGCTTGAAGGCCCCAGTGACAATGTAGTAACTGATTTGCAGGGTCACTGGAGTTAACAGTGACAGTTCTGTGAAACCATCGACCTCAACAAAGTGTCCACTGCCCTCTTTCCACTGCCTGGTGCCCATTGATCTCTGTGCGGTTAGTGCCGATAATTGTTAGGAAAAGGAGAAAATGGATTGATGATAGCCCTTGCAACTTCCAGCCTGAGATCTGACCACATAATTCTCCCCTGAGCAGCAATCATGGAATCTATTGTTTTACACAGTTGAACAAATGAACTTATAAACTGTCTGAGCACAGGATGCTTTAGTTAATACTTCACTGGAGAATTAACATTTAAACTTCTTACCACGTCCTAAGTGGATAAGCAACTTTAAATCAGGGATGTGGAGAATTATGCAAATAGTGTTTATATGCCCAGTGTTAGCTTAAACATTTCAAGGATTCTTTTACATAGCCAAGGGGAAAAAAAAATGTTTCTGAAAACTCTGAAACAGAAGTTATTCAGACTGGGCATAGTGGCTCACACCTATAATCCCAGCAATTTGGGAGGCCAAGGTGGGCAGATCACCTGAGGTCAGGAGTTCAAGACCAGCCTGGCCATCATGGTGAAACCCCATCTCTACGCGCAAAAAAAAAAAAAAAAAAAAAAAAATTAGCCAGGCATGGTAGCACGCGCCTGTAATCCCAGCTACTTGGGAGGCTGAGACAGGAGAATCACTTGAACCTGGGAGGCAAATGTTGCAGTCAGCTGAGATAGTGTCATTGCACTCCAGCCTGGGTGACAGAGTGAGACAGGAAAGGAAAGGGAAGGGAAGGGAAGGGGAAGGGGAAGGGGAAGGGGAAGGGGAGGGGGAAGGGGGGAGTGGAGCGGAGGGGAGGAAGAAGGAAGGAAGGAAGGAAAAAAGAAAGAAAGAGGGATGGAGGGAAGGAAGGAAAGAAAGAAAGGAGAGAGGGACGGAGAGAGAGGGAGAGAGGGAGAGAGGGAGGGAGAGAGGGAGGGAGGGAAGGAGGAAAGAAAGAAGGGAGGGAGGAAGAAACAAAGGAAGGCAGGAAAAAAGAAAGAAGGGAGGGAGGGAAGGAAGGAGGAAAGAAGGGAGGGAGGAAGGAAGGAAAGAAGAAAAGAAGGAGAAAGAAAGAAAGAAAGAAAGAAAGAAAAGAAAAAAGAAAGGAAAGGAAAGGAAAAGAAAAGAGAGAAGGGAGGAGGGAGGGAGGGAAGGAAAGAAGGAAGGAGGGAAGGAAGGAAGGGGGGGAGGGAGGGAGGGAAAGTATTGGGTGAACAAAGGTACAGAGTATTTAGAAAAAACTTATTGCGCCACACTTTGGCCTTCACAGAGATCTGATAGCCTCTTTAAAAAATATAGAAGACCAATTGAGAGAGATCCAAGATGGCTGATCACTAGCAGCTCGGGATTGTGGCTACCAGTGAAAGCTCAGAGAACGAGACGATGCCACAGTTTCAGACGAATTTTTGTTGCTTACGGACCAGGAGATTCCCAGTGTAGGAGCCCCACGTGTCGCCAGTGCGACTCTTGTGGCCAGCGAGGTGGTTTTGCCGGCGTCTTGGCGCTGCGGTTCTTGGTGCAGAGTAAACGGGACGGGGTCCCCTTTTGGCTGACATTTGGAGCTCCGGGAAGGCAGAGTCGCCTATTTAGCTGATTGAAGGACGGACTCAAGAAGGAAGCCAGACTGGAGATTCCCGGGCAGAAAAACACCATGAATCTTAACACTGCTGTTTTAGCCAGCACAGTGGGTTGCTCAGATTCAGGCACTGGGAATTAACAAGTTGGACGTCCACTCAGAAACCTAATTAGAAAGTCGGTAATTATAAAGACCACAGATGGATAAATTTATAACGAAGCGAAGAAACCAGCCTAAAAAGGCTGAGACTACCCAAAATTGGAACGCCTCTCCCTCTGCAGAGGATCACAGTTCCTCATCAGCAACAGAACAAGGCCTGATGGAGAACGAGTGTGTTCCATTAGCAGAAGCAGGCTTCAGAAGGTGGATGATAAGAAACTTCTGTGAGTTAAAAGAACTTGTTCTAACCTAATGCAAAGAAACTAAGAACTTTGAAAAAAGGTTCGATGAAATGCTAACGAGAATAGACAACTTAGAGAGGAACATAAATGAATTAATGGAGCTGAAAAACACGAGAACTTCTCAAAGTATGCACAAGTTTTAACAGCCGAATTGATCAAGCAGAAGAAAGGATATCAGACGTCGAAGACCAACTTAATGAAATAAAACAAGAAGACAAGCTTAGAGAAAAAAGGATAAAAAGGAATGAGCAAAGTCTCCAAGAAATATGGGACTATGTGAAAAGACCTAATCTACGATTGATAGGTGTACCTGAATGTGACAAAGAGAATGAATCCAAGCTGGAAAATACTCTTCAGGATATTATTCAGGAAAACTTTCCCAACCTAGCAAGGTAGGACAATATTCAACTCTGGGTAATACAGAGAACACCACAAAGATATTCCTCAAGAAGACCAACCTCAAGGCACATGATCGCCAGATTCACCAGGGTTGAAATGAAGGAGAAAATACTGAGGGCAGCCAGAGAGAAAGGTCGGGTTACCCACAAAAGGAAGCCTATCAGACTCACAGCAGATCTCTCAGCAGAAACCCTACAAGCCAGAAGAGAGTGGGGGCCCATATTCAACATCCTTAAAGAAAAGAACTTGCAACCCAGAATTTTACATCCAGCCAAACTAAGCTTCACGAGCGAAGGAAAAATAAAATCTTTTGTGAACAAGCAAGTACTCAGAGATTTCATCACCACCAGGCCTGCTTTACAAGAGCTTCTGAAAGAAGCACTACACATAGAAAGGAACAACCAGTATCAGCCTTTCCAAAAATACACCAAAAAGTAAAAAGCATCAACATAATGAAGAATTTATGTCAACTAATGGGCAAAACAGCCAGCTAACATCAAATGGCAGTATTAAACTCACATATATTATTATTAATCCTAAATTTAAATAGACTAAATCTGCTAATCAAAAGACACAGCCAAAACCCATCGGTATGCTGCATCCAGACCCATCTCACATGCAAGGATACACAAAGACTCAAAGGGATGGAAAAAGATTTACCAACCAAACAGAGAGCAAAAAATAAATAAATAAATAAAAAGCAGGAGTTGCAATTCTCAAGTCTGATAAAATAGACTTTAAAGCAACAAAGATAAAAAGAGGCAAGAAGGACATTACATAATGGTTAAAGGATCAATGCAACAAGAAGAGCTAACGATCCTAAATATATACACACCCAATACAGGAGCACCCAGATACATAGGACTTATAAAGAGACTTAGACTCCCACACAATAATAGTGGGAGACTTCAACATCAGTATTAGACAGATCAACAAGACAGAAAATTAACAAGGATATCCAGGACTTGAACTCAGATCCGGAACAAGTAAACTTAATAAACATTTATAGAACTCTCCACTTTAAATACACAAAATATACACTCTTATCAGTACCACATCACACCTACTCACAGGTTTAAATGAAGTATTGGTTGCCTGCTTGTTTGTTATTTTCTTCCCTCATTTTTTTTTCCTGTCTCCATTATTAAGCATAAAAGAGGTTTTCAATACCCATTTTTAGACTGCATTCTAGCCTGGGCAATAAAGCAACACTCCCGTTCTCTCTCCCTCTTCCTTTTCCTCTTTCTTCCTCTCCTTCATTATTTTTTTATTCTTTTTTCTTTCTCTCTTTCTTTCTTTTTTTCCTTTAAAAAAAAAATAGAAGACCCAGGGCCAGGGCAGTGGCTCACGCCTGTAATTCCAGCATTTTGGGAGGCTGAGGTGGGTGGATCACGAGGTCAGGAGATCAAGACCATCCTGGCTAACACGGTGAAACCCCATCTCTACTAAAAATAGAAAAAAAATTAACCGGGCATTATCGTGGTGGGCACCTGTAATCTCAGCTACTTGGGAGATTGAGGCGGGAGAATCCCTTGAATCCGGGAGACAGAGGTTGCAGTGAGCTGGGATCATGCCACTGCACTTCAGCCTGGATGACAGAGCGAGTCTCAGCCTCAAAAAAAAAAAAAAAAAAAAAAAAAAAAGGAAGATCCTGCAGACATATTATCAAAGATAAGAAGCACAAACTATAAAATTAATAAGCATGGTCATTTAAAAAGTTTTAATTTTATAGATCAAAGATATTGAATAATATTAAAGTATAAGTCTGGGCATGATGGCTCACGCCTGTAATCCCAACACTTTGGGAGGCTGAGGTGAGCAGATCAAAAGATTAGGAGATCAAGACCAGCCTGACCAACATGGTGAAACCCCGCCTCTACTAAAAATACAAAAATTAGCCTAGCATGGTGGTGCATGCCTGTAATCCCAGCTACTCAGGAGGCTGAGGCAGGAGGATCACTTGAACCCAGTAGGCGGAGATTGCAGTGAGCCAAGATCCCACCACTACACTCCAGCCTGGGCAACAGAGCAAGACTCCGTCTCAAAAAAATAAAATAAAAACCAGAAATGAGAGAAGTAATTGCAACATATTCAACAAGAAATAGGTTGATAGGGCCGGGCGCAGTGGCTCAAGCCTGTAATCCCAGCACTTTGGGAGGCCGAGGCGGGTGGATCAAGAGGTCAAGAGATCGAGACCATCCTGGTCAACATGGTGAAACCCCGTCTCTACTAAAAATACAAAAAATTAGCTCGGCATGGTGGTGCGTGCCTGTAATCCCAGCTACTCAGGAGGCTGAGGCAGGAGAATTGCCTGAACCCAGGAGGCGGAGGTTGCGGTGAGCCGAGATCGCGCCATTGCACTCCAGCCTGGGTAACAAGAGTGAAACTCCGTCTCAAAAAAAAAAAAAAAAAAAAAAATAGGTTGATGTCCTAACAAAGATCTCTTTACTCCATAGGAAAAAGACATACCACCAAAAATGTAAGCAAATAAGACAAAAGGAGGAAAATATATGAATATAAAGTAATATCAGACTTTATTAACCAAAAGATGCACATTAAAACAGTTAAGTTATTCCCATCAGATAAGACTTTTTACATGAGCAGAAATTTGGCTAGGCACAGTGCCTCATGTCTGTAATCCCAACACGTTGGGAGGCTAAGGTGGGTGGATCACTTGAGGTCAAGAGTTCTAGACTAGCCTGGCCAACATAGCAAAACCCCATCTCTACTAAAAATACAAAAATTAGCCAGGCATGGTGGCACACACCTGTAATCCCAGCTACTCTAGGCTGAAATGGGAGAATTGTTTGAACCCAGGAGGTGGAGGTTGCAGTGAGCTGAGATCATGCCACTGCACTCTAGCCTGGGTGACAGAGTGAGACTCTGTCTCAAAAAAAAAAAAAAAAAAAACAGATGCATACACACACACGCGGGTGTGCTGGGTACAGTGTCTCACACCTGTAATCTCAGCACTTTGGAAGGTTAAGGCAGGTGGATCACCCAAGGTCAGGAGTTCAAGGCCATCCAGCCTAATCAACATAGTGAAACCCCATCTCTATTAAAAATGCAAAAATTAGCCTGGTGTGGTGGTGCATGCCTATAATCCCAGCTACTTGGGAGGCTGAGATGGGAGAATCGCTTGAACACAGGAGGTGGTGGTTCCAGTAAGCTGTCATCACACCACTGGATTCTAGCCTGGGTGATAGAGCAAGATTCTGTCTCAAAAAAAAAAATACATATATATATGTGTGTGTGTGTGTGTGTGTATGTGTATGTGTATATACATATACATACATATATACGCATATATATGTGTGTGTGTGTGTGTGTATGTGTGTGTGTGTGTGTGTATTTGAGCCTTTTAGGGTAGTTCATGCCTGTAATCCCAGCACTTTGGGAAGCCAAGGTGGGTGGATCTCTTGAGTTCAGGAGTTGGAGACCAGCCTGGCCACCATGGTGAAACCCCATCTCTACTTAAAAAAAAAAAAAAAAAACAGCCAGGCTTGGTGGCACATGTTCATAATCCAGCTACTTGAGAGGCTGAGGCAAGAGAATCATTTGAACCCAGAAGGCAGAGGTTATACTAACCCAAGATTGCGCCATTGCACTCCAGCCTGTGTGGCAGAGTGGGACTCCATATCAAAAAAAAAAAAAAAAAATTGTTATAAACCAAGCAATGGAATACCACATAACTACTTAGAGAGACGTGTCCTAGAAAGATAGAGAGAGACAGAAAAATATTTATGGCATGTTGTTAGATGAGAAAAGGAGGTACAAACAGCATATACAGTATGAATTTACTTTGACAAGATAGAGACGGAACAAAGGGAGAGAGAGGAAAAAAGGGATGGAGGGAGGAACTGGGAGCTGCTGCACCCTGTTAGGAGAGAATATCTCCTCACCACTCGTTTCCCTGAGAAAGGATGCTCTATAAACTCTCCTGGTTTCTCTCCATCGCCTTTAACTCACTCCATGTCGGGGAGGAGAAATGCCTTACCTGGTGGTAAATGTGGGAAGAATAAGCAAGGCATCCCGGGCTCACTCCCCACTCCTTACTCCCGGGAGCCATCTGGCTGCACCGGCCACCTTCTCTGCTCTTCCTCAGGGTCAGGAATCACACCCAGCCGGGTGCCATCTGTGCCTAACTGGCTACATCTGTCTAATTCTGGGGTTCCGTTTGCAGCTCTTTGTTGCTCCCACACTAAGTCAGACCGCCAGCTTTTACTTCTTTGGTAATAAAGGTGTCCTGGTTCCTATATGCTTGGCCAGATTTCCCTACTTTGGACGCAGATGGGGAAGTAGGGTCGAACTTAACTCTGTCTCCTCAGAAATCCAACGTGCATTAGTCAGGGCTCTGGGCGAAAAGCAGTAAAACCTTACTTGGCAAACTGAGGCAAATAGAAATTTATTAAAAGAAGCAGAGGCCGGGCGCAGTGGCTCACGCCTATAATTCCAGCACTTTGGGAGTCCGAGGCGGGTGGATCACGAGGTCAAGAGATCGAGACCAACATG
Source organism: Sapajus apella (assembly GCF_009761245.1). Lineage (NCBI taxonomy): Eukaryota > Metazoa > Chordata > Mammalia > Primates > Cebidae > Sapajus > Sapajus apella. Next base: position 7,806,479 of record NW_022436966.1, read on the forward strand.
GTGAAACTCCCGTCTCTACTAAAAATACAAAAATTAGCTGGGCATCGTGGCACACGCCTGTAGTCGCAGCTACTCGGGAGGCTGAGGCAGGAGAATTGCCTGAACCCAGGAGGCGGAGGTTGCGGTGAACCGAGATTGCGCCATTGCACTCCAGCCTGGGTAACAAGAGCGAAACTCCTTCTCAAAAAAAAAAAAAAAAAAAAAAAAGGCAGCATGGCTGAGAAGGCTGTTTTTAGATTAAACAGACCAGAGAACAAGCTTAGGGAAGGTAGGAAAGCAGGATATTCGACGAGGGAGACGCAGCAGGGAGTCTGGGTCTGTGGCCTCCCCTTCAACGCTCCTTCTACTGTTCCTGTCATTCTTGCATGGATTGCTCAAAATAGAAAGTTTGAAGGCAGGCTGTCCAAATGGCCAAAGGATAACCTACCCACCATCCCTCCCCCGCTCCCCTCTTCCTGTGGAACCCAGATTTCTATGTATCCACTGCCCCTCCACTTATTACTTATGGAAAGTGGATCCCACCAGAATGAAAACTGACCTAAGCCCATTGTCCTATTCCATTCCCCTCGTCGCAGCCATTGGCTCATCTGGGCTGGGCCAATCAGATGATGACTTGGAATTCTGGGGAAAACTTCTCTCCATATCGGTCCCCTGACCTGGGCAGGTAAGTGTATGACTCTGGGGTGTGTTGTCTGCCAATTTAAAATGCAGCTGACACCACAGAAAACTAAACAGAGAGACAGAAAGAGAGTCACTCAGTCACGTGAAGCCAGCATGGAGGCTGGGCAAACCCAGATGATAAATGTGCACCAATCATTAAAGGGGATATAGAGTGGACCCAATTGGGAGAGCTTGGACGTGCATCCTTGATCTACCCTTTTTAACTGGGTCATCTGGGTAAACTTAGCCTTTCTGAAACTCACTTTTCTAATATCTAAAATGGGAGTAATAACAGTATTCCTTCTAGAGTTACTGGAGCATGAAATGAGATAATCCATGTGAAGCACTCTGCACTGTGCCTAGCTTACAGTAACTGCTGGACATGTTGCCAGGTTTGTATACCAAAATGGAACCTCTTGAACATCACTTTTTTCTCTGATTGTTTGTTAAGGCAGGCTCTCACTCTGTTGCCCAGGCTGGAGTGCAGTGACACGAAATGGCTCACTGCAGCCTCAAACTCCTGGCTCAAGCAATCCTCCAGCCTTAGCCTCCTAAGTAGCTGGGACTACAGGCATGCACCACCATGCCTGGCTAAATTTGTTTAATTTTCTGTAGAGACAGGGTCTCCCTATGTTGCCCAGGCTAGGCTTGATCTCCTGGGCTCAAGCAATCTTTCCACTTCAGCCTCCCAAAGTACTGGGATTATAGGCACAAGCCACTGTGCCCAGCTGTTTGTTTTTGTGACAAGGTATCATTCTGTCACCTTGGCTGGAATGTAGTGGTGGGATCATGGTTCACGGCAGCCTCGACCTCCCAGGCTCAAGCGATCCTCCTGCCTCAGCCTCTTGCACAGCTGGGATTATAGGTATGAGCTACCATGCCCCAGTGTGCACCACCTCTGAGTCTCACCTGTCTCTTAGTCCACTCAGACCAGTTCCTACAGCACCAGACTCAGGGCCACAGTGGTCTCCCCTCTCTGTTTTCTCTGTGACACACTCACTCAATGTTCATACATGACCCAAAAATGCAGGTGAGGTGACCTCCCATAGGCAAATGTTTGAGTAGGGGGGATGAAAGTGGGTAAGTGCTGGCTGGGCACGGTGGCTCACACCTGTAATCCCATTACTTTGGGAGGCAGGTGGATCACCTGAGGTCAGGAGTTCAAGACCAGCCTGACCAACAGGGTGAAACCCCGTCTCTATTTAAAAAAAAAAAAAATGTTTTAAGTAACATGAAATTAGGATTGGGGGAAAGTGCAGGCATGTGACATGAAACATTGCTACCAAAAAACGTACCCAACACAGGGTACGCAGTGAGGAGCAGGAAGTCAGAGAGAGGGAGGCAGTTATTCTTCCCGATAGAGCTGGATGTAGAGCATCCAGAACAGAGGCTGCTTTCTCAGAAGAGGAGAAAGAAAATGAGGCAGGGAGGCAGGAATGGAGTGGGAGAGGGAGGAAGGACATCCGGTCTTCCTTTGTTCTCTAGCCTGGCTCCCGGAGACAGTGGGAGGCAGGGCCCCTTCTGCTCCAGGCCTTCTGTTCAGCAGAGGTGCTAACTGGTTGGCAGGCCCAGGTAAAAGGCAGACTCAGAGGGGAGCGTAGAAGGCCGGAGGAGCCACAAACCAGGTGTGAAAACCCCTGCAGAGCTGGAGGGAGCCATTTGCCTTGGCTTAGACCAGCTATTGGAAGAATGCACTGAGTGACAGCAACTCTGCTGAAGGGGCAGGAGCACACCTCGGGGTGTCTCATAATTAAAAAGCAGGAGGCTCTGCTGCAGAGTGTGGAAAAGCCCACCTCTACTGTTTCCTACACTAGAGAGAACTTGAGCCCCTGCTGTTTAGGTGTCTCTTGTGGCCTGAGGACCACGGTACTGGACGGGTGTGACGCAGGCTCTGGGCATCCACCCCTCCTCCCAGATCAGTGTGGCTGAGTGACAGAGAGAAGCACGCCCCATGGCCAGGGGTGGGGCAGAGGCTCAGGCGGCATGGGAGACTCAGTGGGATGCCCTGGAATTGGATACCAAGGTCACCTCTGAAAAAAGCAGATACAATCTCACAAATCAGCACAAAATAATGAGAGAAGCCACCTGAGCCCTGCCTCCTAAATCCAATAAAGTCTCCCAAGGTATAGCCTCCATGGCTGATTTATTTTATTTTTTATGTATTTATCGATTGATTTTGTGAGCAGGGTCTCACGACATTGCCCGGGCAGGTCTTGAACTACTGGGCTCAGGCTATCCTCCTGCCTCTGCCCCCTAGGAGCTGGGATTACAAGTGTGAGCCACCTTGCCCAGCGGGTAATTTTTTTTTACTTTTCACCAAATACCTTTAATTAATTACGCTTTTAAAACACACAGGACAGCCAGGTGTGGTGGCTCACACCTGTAATCCCAGCACTTTGGAAAGCCAAGGAGGGCAGATCACAAGGTCAGAAATTCGAGACCAGCCTGGCCAAAATACTGAAACCCTGTCTCTACTAAAAATAGAAAAATTAGCCAGGCGTAGTGGCACACACCTGTAGTCCCAGCTACTCGGGAGGCTGAGGCAGGAGAATTGCTTGAACCCAGGAGGCGGAGGTTGCAGTGAGCCGAGATCACACTATTGCACTCCAGCCTGGGTGAAGACTGTCTCAAAAAAAAAAAAAAAAAATGTAAGACATAAGATTTGCCATCTTAGGCCAGGTGAGCATGGTGGCTCACACATTTCGGGGGGCTGAGGCGTGTGGGTCACTCAAGCTCAGGTGTTTGAGACCACCAGCATAGAAAACATGACGAAACCCCATCTCTACAAAAAATGCAAAAATTAGCTAGGCATGGTGGTGTGCCTGTAGTCCCAGTTACTCAGGAGGCTGAGGTAGGAGGATTGCTTGAGCCCAGGAGGTGGAGGTTGCAGTGAGCTGTGATGACACCATTGCATTCCAGGCTGGCTGACAGAGTAAGAACCCATCTCAAAAAAAAAAAAAATATTTACCATTTTAACCTTTTTTTTTTTTTTTTTTTCTGAGATGGAATCTTGCTCTGTCTCCCAGGCTGGAGTGCAGTACGTGGTGCAATCTCCGCTCACTGCAACCTCTGCCTCCCGGGTTCAAGTGGTTCTCCTGCCTCAGCCTCCAGAGTAGCTGGGATTACAGGTGCATGCCACCACACCCAGCTAATTTTTGTATTTTTTAGCAGAGACGGGGTTTTGCCATATTGGCCAGGCTGGTCTTGAACTCCTGACTTCAAGCGATCTGCCTGTCTTGGCCTCTCAAAGTGCTGGAATTACAGGCGTGAGTCACTGCGCCCAGCCTATCATCACCACTTTTAGGTGTGTAGTACATTAATGCTAATTATGTACATTGCTGTGCAACAGATCTCTAGAACTTTTTAATCTTGCAAAACTGAAATTTTATACCCACTGAACAACATCTCTTCTTTTCCTCTTCCCCTCAGCCCCAGGCAACCACCACTCTACTTTCTGTTTCTCAGAGTCTGTTTTGGATGCCTCATATAAGAGGACTTATGCAGCATTTGTCTTGCTGTGACTGGCTGATTTCACCTAGCATAGTGTCCTCCATGTTCATTCGTGTTGTAGCCAATGACAGGATTTGCTTCTTCAGGTTGAATAATAGTCCATTGTATATATGGTGGATGATCTTGCTACATCATGTTACTGGTGAAAGGTGAAAAAGAATGGACTTGTGAAAATACCACTGCGTGGGCCGGGCGCAGTGGCTCACGTCTGTATTCCCAACACTCTGGGAGGCTGAGGCGGGTAGATCACCTGAAGTCAGGAGTTTGAGACCAGTCTGGTCAACATAGTGAAACCCCATCTCTACTAAAAATACAAAAAATTAGCCAGGCATGGTGGTGAACACCTATAATTCCAGCTACTCAGGAGGCTGAGGCAGGAGAATCTCTTGAACCCAGATGGCGGAGATTGCAGTGAGCCAAGATCATGCCATTGCACTCCAGCCTGGGCAACAAAAGCAAAACTCCATCTCAGAATAAAGGAAATACCACTGTGAGAGCCGGGCGCAGTGGTTCATGCCTATAATCCCAGCATAGATCACCTGAGGTCAGGAGATTGAGACCAGCCTGACCAACATGGAGAAACCCCGTCTCTACTAAAAATACAAAATTAGCCAGGCATGGTGGTGCATGCCTATAATCCTAGCTACTTGGGAGGCTGAGGCAGAGAATAGCTTGAACCTGGGAGGCAGAGGTTGCAGTTGGCCAAGATCATGCTATTACACTCCAGCCTGGGCAACAAGAGCAGAACTCCAACTAAAAAAAAGAAGAAGAAAAAAAAAAAATTCCACTGTGTTGATTCAGTTCCTGCCCACAGAGAAAGAGACATTGCCTCTGACCAGCTCGAATATCTGAGTTATAAGTCATTCGTCACTGATGTATTTACATATCAGGATCTACCAGTCCCAGTATCCTGAATGCACTAGAGAAGACAGACTGAGTCCCTGCCTTCCCAGCATCTCCAGCCCAGCGGAGGCCAAACACACACCAATGAGCCCCAAAATGCCCAGCAAATGCCATAGTGTGAAGAGTCAGGGTGTGGAGAGATTACAAGAAGGCAGCCCCCTGGGCTTGTGAGAGACTGGAGAGGGGCACCAGGCACTGAGAGAGGGGAGCAATGGCAGGTAGAGAAATCCAGAAAAGCCAAGAGAGCAAGCCCGTTGTGATGTAAAAGAAAGTACACAGGGCCTACAAAGCATCCTTGCCAAAAAAAAAAAAAAAAAAAAAAAAAAAAAACTTAAATCTAATCAAATCTCTATGTCAGAGTCTCTCAACCTCAGCAATATAGTCATTTGGGGCCAGATAATTCTATGCTGCAAAGGAAAGAGTGCTCTCTTATATACCATGAGGGATTTAGCAGCATCCTTGGCCTCTATCCACTGGGTTCCAGAAGCAACCACCCAATTGTAGCAATGAAAAATATCTCCAGATATTGCCAAATATCCCTTCAGAGCTAAACTGCCCCCAACTGGGAACCAGTACTGTACCTAAGAAGTTTAATGTAATGGGGGCTTCAGGAATGGCTGGCTCTAGCTCTGCATTTATTTCATCAATTGCCTTCTCTCCAGTGTCAGCATCGTCTCAAATCTAGCTTTGTTCAAGATACCAAAGTGGTTGCTACAGTTTCAGACCTCATAGCTACGTACACTGACCAGAAAAACAGTTTCTTCTCCCCCCAATCACTGAGCAAAGGTCTGACTTCATGCCAATTGGGCTAACCTAAATCCTGTCCCCTTTCACTGTTGTCAGGGGAAAGCTCCTTACTGCCTGACTGGAGCTCACATTAGGTGTCTATCCCTGAATTAACTCATTCATTTCTTTTCAAAATATTAGGCCAGGTGCAGTGGCCCACACCTGTAATGCCAGCACTTTGGGAGGCTGAGGTGGGTGGATAACCTGAGGTCAGGAGTTCGAGACCAGCTTGACCAACATGATGAAACTCTGTCTCCACTAAAAATATAAAAAGTAACCAGGCATTGTGGCAGGCACCTGTAATCCCAGCTACTCAGGAGGAGAATCGTTTGAACCCAGGAGGCAGATGTTTCAGTAAGCCAAGATCACACCACTGCACTCCAGCCTGAATGACAGAGTGAGACTCCATCTCAAAAAAATAGATAGATAGATTGGTGATAGATGATAGATAGATAGATAGATAGATAGCCTACTTTTATAGCCACCTATGTAATCTTACAGTAAATTCTCTTTTCTGTTTAAGGTGCCCTAAGGAAGGCTCTATAATTTTCAACCATTCAACTATTCAACTACTAAGACCACATCTGGAGCATTTTGAGAGGGAGCCCTGGTGATCAGGGTAGACCCGAAATCAATCCTAATGCAACCGGTACACTGAATAAGCAAGATGCCTGATCATAGTGACCAAAACAGCTCATTTGCTCTCTCTCCCATCCCTTTAATTTTTACTTGCAAAGGTATCAGCCTGTTCCTCAGATGAAAAGGTCATAGGTTTTTTTGCCCACTTCTAGGTCAGAGACAATTCTTAGGTCACTGTAAATCCCAAACACAGTCTCGACTTCAAAATAAGGATGTCCTGTCAGTATAATATTTGGCATATACTTATATATATATATATATATATTTTTTTTTTGAGACAAAGTGTCACTGTATCGCCCAGGCTGGCTGCTCCATGTCTCCCCCATGGAAACCACTTTTCAAAATTCTCCCAGTAGTCTCAAATCTGGGGTTAGAACAAGCGCTTCCCACTCCTCCCTGAAAAGGGAAATTGGGGGCCCAGAGCATAGCAACAACTCTCTCCAAAGAAACCTCTTTACCAAGTCTTGTTCTTTTTCTTTCTCTTCTCTCTATTTTTAAGGATGTCCAAAAGTCAGGGAGCAGTTCCCCACAGATTTCCTTTGAAAGTCTGTAAATGAGGAATTAATTGTCTTCCACTCACCTAGCCAGGAAAAGTCTCATTCTAACATCTCTCACACTAATATATAGAGACTTACTGGAGGAAAAAGTGTGCATCGCAAACAAGGAAAGTCATGGAGTAATCACAACTCATGTGAGGAAGATGGACTCTCAGGTTTAAGAAAATAATAGGAAGTTCAATACTCACTATGCACTATACACAGAAAAATTAACCCCAGTTATTTTAGCCCATAAAATATAAAAAAGAAGGCCAGGTGCAGTGGCTCACACCTGTAATCCCAGCACTTTGGGAGGCTGAGGAAGGTGGATCACCTGAGGTCAGGAGTTCGAGATCAGCCTGACCAACATGGTGAAACCGAATTTCTACTACAAATACAAAAATTAGCCAGGCATGGTGGTGGGTACCTGTAATCCCAGCTACTCGGGGAGGCTGAGGCAGGAGAATCACTTGAACTTGGGAGGCGGAGGTTGCAGTGAGGTGAGATCATGCTATTGCACTTCAGCCTGGGCTACAGAACGAGAATCTGTCTCAAAAATAAAAACTATATATATATATAGAAGTAGTTTTAAAACTAGAAATGTTATAAGTGTATATTTCACTGGTTTTGTAATAATATAGAACTTTCTAAGCCTCGAGACAATGGGGAGAAAAGCACAGAAGAAAAGCTAAGAGTTTAACATTTTTTTTTAACTAGAAGATTTGGTAGACATCGAGAACCTGCTGCTGTACTGAAACTCAGAAAATCCTCTCCTAGGATCAGAGGAAGTAAAGATGCCAAGAAATCAACCAAAGTAATATGACGAACCAAGAAACGTCTGTATTTTACCTTCTTTGGAAGCAGAGGGGCAATAAATAAGTGTGGAAGTGAACAAACTTTTTCATATTGTGAGAAATGGCAACATGATATGAGCTCATATTTTTACAATCCAGGATTGCTCTCATTGAGAATCTGTGGTCTCAACCTTGGCTACACTTTGGACTAATGTAGAAATCCCTTTTAAATACTGATGCCTGGGTCCCATTCCCAGAGATTCTGGCGTAATTGGCTAGGTAAAACCTAGATATTGGCTTTTTTTTTTTTTTAATCTAAAATGATTCTAATGTACAGCCAGAAGACAGCTGAAAATGGTATATAAAAGAAACTACCACTAGATGTCGCTGTCCCCAAAGGTTTGAAGAGAAACAGTCCTCAAGTAATCAATGGCTAACTTCCCACTAAACAGACTTGATTTTGCCATATTTTAGATCCAAGCAAATGAATAAAAAAAAAAAATCCTCAATTTCTCTTTGGCCTGAATGAAGCAAGTCACACAAAACCCAAATGTATTAGTTTGCTAGGGCTGCCATAACAAACTGGGTTCCTTAACAGAAGCCCAGGTATTGTGTTGGAGGGTTATTTTCTCTTGCAGCCTCTCTTCTTGGTTTGCAAATAGCCATCATTTTCTTTTCCTTGAGATGAGGTCCTCTCTGTTGCCTAGGCTGGAGTGCAGTGGCTTGATCTCAGCTCACTGCAACCTCCACCTCCTGGATTCAAGCTATTCTCCCACCTCAGCCTCCCAAGTAGCTAGGATTCCAGGTGCGTGCCACCACGCCTGGCTAATTTTTTACCTTGAAAACCCCATAGTCCCTGCCGAGAGACAGAGCAAGACTCTGTCTCAAATACAAAAACAAACACAAAAACAAACAACAACAAAAAAAAACTCTCTCACATAGTAATTATAGAGCAAATTGGTTGCTTTTTTTTTTTTTTTTAACACTTTTTCAAATTATTTTGATTCTTTATTTCTTTAGTTTATTTAGCCAGGACATGTTCTTAACTAAATTTTTTTTTTTTTTTTTTTTTTTTTTTTTTTTTTTTTTTTTTTGGCTGGGCACGGTGGCTCACACTTGTAATCCCAACGCTTTGGGAGGCTGAAGCCAGTGGATCACCTTAGGTCAGGAGTTTGAGACCAGCCTGGCCAACATGGAAAAACCCAGTCTCTATTAAAAATACAAAATTAGCCAAGCATGGCAGCACATGCCTGTAATCCCAGCTACTCAGAGGCTGAGGCAGGAGAATCACTTGAACCCAGAAGGTGGAACTATATGGCTTTGTAATGTGCTTTATTTTCACATAACAAAATATTCTGAGTGCTCTTCCATGCTAATGGTAACAGTGAAGACTCAAGAGGCCTAATCCAAATAGTAACAGAAGAAGTCAAACTCTCTCTCTTTGAAGACCATATGATTGTATACCTTGAAAACCCATAGTCTCTGTCCAAAGATTCCTTTATCTGATAAACAATTTCAATGAGGTTTCAGGATACAAGATTAATGTATAAAAATCAACATCACTTCTATACACCAATAACATCCAAGCTGAGAGCCAAATCAAGAATGCAATCTCATTCACAATATCCACATACAAAAATAAAGTACCTAGAAATACAGCTACCTAGAGAGATGAAAGATCTCTACAGGGAGAATTATAAAACACTGCTGAAAAAACTCAGAGATGACACAAACAAACGGAAAAACATTCCATGTTCATGGAATATGTTCATGGAATTCCATGTTCATGGATTCTTCCTATTGATAGAAAGAATCAATATTGTTAAAATAGATATACTGCCCAAAGCTATCTATAGATTCACTTATATTCCTATCAAACTTCCAGTGATATTTTTCACAGAATTAGAAAAAAGTCATTCTAAAACTCATTTGGAACCAAAAAAGGGCCTGAATAGCCAAAACAATCCTAAGCAAAATGAACAAAACTGGAGGCAACACACTACCCAACTTCAAACTATGCTATAAGGATACAGTAACCAAAATAGCATGGTACTGATACAAAAACAGACATATAGACCAATGAAAAAGCTAGAGAACACAGGAATAAAGCCACACAACTACAACTATCTGATCTTTGACAAAATTGACAAAAACAAGGAACAGGAAAAGGACTATTCAATAAATAGTGCTGAAGTAACTGGCTAGCCATATGCAGAAGATTGAAACTGAGCCCTTTCCTTATACCATATACAAAAATCAACTCAACATGAATTAAAGACTTAAATGTAAAGCCTAAAACTATAAAAACCCAGGAAGAAAATCCAGGAAATAATATTCTAGACATCCAGGAAAAGACTTCATTATGAAGACTCCAAAAGCCATAACAAAAAAAAAAAATTGATGAGTGTACCTAATTAAACTAAAGAGTCTCTGCACAGTAAAAGAAACTATCAGCAGAGTAAACAGGCAACCTATAGAAGGGGAAAATATTTGCAAACTATACATTTGACAAAGGTCTCATATCAAGAATCTATAAGGAACTCAAATCAACAGGCAAAAATCAATCCCATTTAAAAATGGGCAAAGGTGGGCCGGGCGTGGTGGCTCACGCCTATAATCCCAGCACTTTGGGAGGCTGAGGCAGGTGGATCACAAGGTCAAGAGATCGAGACCATCCTGGTCAACATGGTGAAACCCCGTCTCTACTAAAAATACAAAAAAAATTAGCTGGGCATGGTGGCACATGCCTGTAGTCCCAGCTACTCAGGAGGCTGAGGCAGGAGAATTGCTTGAACCCAGGAGGCGGAGGTTGCGGTGAGCCGAGATCGCGCCATTGCACTCCAGCCTGGGTAAAAGAAGCGAAACACGTCTTCAAAAAAAAAAAAAAAAAAAATGGGCAAAGGACATGAATAGACACTTCTCAAAAAAAGATACACATGCAGCCAACAAGCATATATTTTAAAATGCTCAATATTACTAATCATTAGGGAAATGCAAATCAAAACTACAGTGAGATACTATCTCAGGCCCGTCAAAGTGGCTATCAATACAAAGTCAAAGAATAACAGAAGCTGGCAAGGTTGCAGAGAAAAAGCACTGCTGGTGGAATGTAAATTAGTTCAGCCACTGTGAAAAGCAGTCTGGAGATTCCTCAAAGAACTTAAAACAGAACTACCATTTGATCCAGCAATCCCATTACTGGGTATATACCCAAAGGAATATAAACGGCTCTACCATAAAGACACAACCACACGTATGTTCATCACAGCACTATTCACAACAGCAAAGGTATGGAATCAACATAAATGCCCATCAACAGTAGACTGGATTAAAAGAATGTGGTATATATACACCATGGAGTGCAATGCACCTATTTTTTAAAAAATGAGATTGTGGCCTTTGCAGCAAATGGGTAGAGCTGCAGGCCATTATCCTAAGCAAATTAACACAGGAACAGAAAACCAAATGCCACATATTCTCACATATAAGTGGGAGCTAAACATCAAGTACACATGGACACAAAGAAAGGAGCAATAGACACATGGGCCTATTTGAGGGTGGAGAGTGGAGGGTGGAAGGACGATGAGGATTGAAAAACTACCTAACAGGTACTGATTACCTGGGTGACAAAATTATCTGTGCACCAAACCCCCACAACATGTAATTTACCCATGTAACAAACCCATACATGTACCCTTTAAGTCTAAAATGAAAACTGAAAAGAAAAAAAAAGAGAAGAGGCCTATAATAATTTTATGTACTTATGTAATTTTTTAGATAAAAGTTACACAGATACACAATCAAAATTTTAAGCCATGGTGGAGGCTTAAATAAATGAAAAGGAAATATAAATAAATGAAAAGGAGAACTCTTCTTAACTCTATTCCCACTCCCAACCCCCAAACTCTTCATTCTAAGATAAAACATATTGCACTACAACTGTCCCAGAGCTCTGTACCAACAGGCACTAACAGGCAAAAATCAACCCTATTTAAAAATGGGCAAAGTACATGAACAGACACTTCCCAAAAAAGGACACACATCTAGCCAACAAGCATATATGAAAAAATGCTCAATATCACTAATCATTAGGGAAACACAAATCAAAACCACAACAAGATACTATCTCACACCAGTCAGATGGCAGAACAGTGAATAGTGAATACTGCTGCGATGAACATATGCATGCTCGTGTCTTTATGGTAGAACCGTTTATATTCCTTTGGGTATATACCCAGCAATGGGATTGCTGGATCAAATGGTAGTTCTATTTTAAGTTCTTTGAGAAATCTCCAGACTGCTTTTCACAATGGCTGAGCTAATTCATCTGTGGATATCCTGTGGAGCTATCCCCATATCCTAGGAACATGTTGCCATGTGAGAGGTGTGTGCTGAAGAATCGTGACTTGGGGATTGCTGAAAGTCCCCATCTAACACCAAAAGAAGGAAAAAAATGCCCATCAGGGTGTCTGCAAATCCCACCACCGAAGTCACTCTTTAAGAGCCTTTTGGAGGCTCCCTCGATCTGGGGAGTTAAGTTATGTGGGGTTAAGTTATGATGTTGCCTGGGAAACATGACTCACAGTCAACATGCTATCACATACACCATGTCTGGAGAAAACATTCCTGTTTGTGGAATCCCACCTACAAGGGGCCTCTAGAACTGCACTCTTTAATAGCCGCTAGACACAGATGGCTATTCAAATCTAAATTAGTCAACATTTAAAATTCAGCTAAACAGGGAAGTCCAGCACCCCCTCACTATTCCTGGGCAACCACCTACCTTGTGTACCTGGGGTTGACTCCAGCTGTCCAGAGGCACAGCTGGAAAGAAACTAGAAGGTATCACAGTGTCTAGAGTCAACTCAGCCCCCAGGACTCTCCTTTAACACCTTTCTGCCGGCCAGGCATGGTGGCTCATACCTATAATCCCAGAACTTTGGGAGGCCAAGGTGAGTGGATCACAAGGCCAGGAGCTCAAGACCACCCTGGCCAACATGGTGAAACCCTGTCTCTACTAAAAATACAAAAATTAGCCAGGTGTGGTGGCGCATGCCTGTAGTCCCAGCTACTTGGGAGGCTGAGGCAGGAGAATCGCTTGAATCTGGGAGGCGGAGGTTGCAGCAAGCTGAGATCATGCCACTGCACTCCAGCCTGGGTGACAGAGCAAGAGACTCCATCACAAAAAAAAAAAAAAAAACAACAAACAAAAAAACCTTTCTGCCACATCTCAACTGGCATTTTTGTTGATGAACCACTTAGGACCTCACCAGGAGTCCAGAGTGATCTGAGTACAACCAAGCAAGCTGAACAAGAAAGGACCCCCTGTGAGGAAGAGCTCCCACCCACCAATCCCAAACCCACTTCTCTTCCACATCTTGATCCATATGCAGCTCTCAGGAGCCTGCGCCAAGACCTCCACAAGCTCAGGATCCTCTTTTGAAGCCAGAGCTAAGACAGCTTCAGCCCCAAACCACAGCCGGAATCACATGTCCAGACCAGCCCTGAACATGCCCATCTGTCAGCAGAACAAAAGAACACCTTCCCTGGGGTGCCCAAATCCATCTGCACAAGCAGCCTGGAAGGATTCCAGCTGTATCAGAAAAGTCACGCTGAGCCCTTAGGTAAGGATTTGCTAAGAGAGGGCACCGTACCCCAAAAACAATCCAAAACAGCCCCAGGACACCCTTAGAAACAGAGAAATTTCCCAGAGCTTCTCCTGGCAGGAATCTATCTAAATTGCCACCCAAAAAATCCCAGAGTAACAGTAATACCCGCACTGATTCAAAAACACCAACAACGCAGCAGGCTAACTTGAACTTCAAGCTGCCACATGCTATAATGAGCGCGTGGCTAAATACCTTTCATGAAATCTAAAACAAGCCACACAATATCTCCTCTCAGCAACCCAAGCACACACATGCACACACTTATCTGAGTGTTTTCATGGCAAATGAAATACACCCTGTGAGAAGTTCCTCTGAAATTTTTCTTCTGAATTTTCATACCAGCCAAGTGAGTTTCATAGAAGCCAAGAAATACAGAAGCAAGTTTTTGCCCTTTTTTGCCCTCCTTCCCCACTCTCTTTTCCTCCTTCCTGCCCTGCCTACTGCCCTCCCACTGCAGCCAAGTGACAGCAGAGACAGCAGCATGGGCATCTTTCACAGCTCAGAGTTCACTAACCTCACAAGCCTGTGGCCACCTGGACCAACGAAGAGAAGGAGTGAGTTTAATCGTGCTGACCAGCATCCCAGGGGCCTCCCCTCAGGGTGCATGGAAGGAAGGAGCATTTCAACTAGATCTGAGAGCAAGCCTTGGCTGCCTCCCTAGCAAGGCGGCAGATTGTGATCCTGGGTCCCTGGAGATGAGGTCTGCCCTCAGCTACATCCAGGAGGAAGCAGAAAGCCTGGCAAGGTTCAGGCCCTTCTAGACCGGGGAAGCACACAGTAGACCAAGTGCAGTGCCTGTGGACAGCAGCTCCAGGCTGTCTCTGGTCCAGTACAGAAAACTGTACCCTCGGCTGCCAGAGCTGAAGTGTAGTGGCATGATCTCGGCTCACTGCAACATCCACCTCCCGGGTTTAAGCAATTCTTTAGCCTCAGCCTCCCAAGTAGCTGGGACTACAGGTGCGTGCCACCACATCCACCTAATTTTTGTATTTTTAGTAGAGATGGGATTTCACCATGTTGGCCAGGATGGTCTCAATCTCTCGACCTCGTGATCTACCTGCCTCAGCCTCACAAAGTTCTGGGATTATAGGCATGAGCCATCGCGCCCTACCCAGCCATCAACTTCTTTAGTGATTTCCGGGCTTTAGAGGCCTTCATTATAAAGCAAACGGCCAAGAAAGGGAAAACCTTCAAGTTTATCAGTTACCAACATCCAGTTGTCATCAGGAAATAGGAAACAGCCTACATGAGGACCAGCAGGAACTCAAAGCAAAGGCCAAGAAAACAGAGAGGGCAGCGGAGGCACTGGTGGCTCATACCTGTAACTCCAGCACTTTGGGAGGCTGAGGCAGCAGATCACTTAAGCCCAAGAGTAGCCTAAATACCAGCCTGGGCAATAGGGTGAAATCCTGTCTCTATTAAAAATACAAAAAAAAAAAAAAATCAGCTGGGCATGGTAGTGCTCACCTGTAGTCCCAGCTACTGGGGAGGCTGAGGTGGGAGGATTACCCGAACCCAGGAGGTTGAGGCTGCAGTGAGCCATGATCGTGGCACTGCACTCCAGCCCGGGTGACCAGAGTGAGACCCTGTCTCTAAAGAAAAGGAAGAGGGAAGGGGAGCCGAGGGGTCATTTTGGCCAAGTTTCAATCAAGTCCAAGTTCAGGAACCCCATATCTGATCCACACACTAGTTCCCAAGGGTTTAGCCAGAGCCCTGGCTCAGGTCACACTGGGAACACATCAGCTTTCTGCTGGGCGACTGGGGGAAACAAGACCCAACAGCATCTTCCAGTGAGTCAGTCAGTCTGTCTGTCTGTCTACAAGAAGCCAGCTCTTGGTCCAAGCAGCCCTTGCCAAGGAAGCTAGATACAGAGGCTCTCCAGCGAGTGGAACTCACAGATGTGTTCAGTTTGTCTGATATAGTATTGGCCCATGAAGGATTTCTAAAGTTTGAAATCATTGCCAGCATTTAAAGATCAAGAGAAGGATTACACCTTAAAAAAAAAAAAAAACAGCTGGGCGTGGTGGCTCACACCTGTAATTCCAGCACTTTGGGAGGCTGAGGCAGGCAGATCATCTGAGATCTGGAGTTCGAGGCCAGTCTGACCAACATGGAGAAACCTCGTCTCTACTAAAAATACAAAGTAAGCTGGGCATGGTAGTGCATGCCTGTAATCCCAGCTGCTCAGGAGGCTGATACAGGAGAATAGCTTGAGCCCAGGAGGTGGAGGTTGCGGTGAGCTGAGATCGTGCCACTGCACTCCAGCCTGGGCAACAGGAGTGAAACTCTGTCTCAAAAATAAAAAAATTAAAAATTAGAAAAATAGATCATTGCTTCTCTTGAGAAATCTGCTCTCTGGCTCCATTGGGTTCACTTTCTGGCCAGAGCTGAGTCATGGCTGTCCCTTTGCAGCTCGGCATGTGCCCTCCACAGTCCCCCATCTCCACTGCCCTGGACGCTGGAGCCACTATCACAGCCCATTCATTGCAGCTGTGACTGCAGCCTTAATACACACTCCCAGCCGGCTTCACTTATGCGCGATGCCTCTGGCCCCGTAAGCAATGGACTGTGGTTTGCCCTAATGCATTTGAGCAAAGGCTATACCCTGGGGGCATAAAGCAGCCATGGCAGTCCCAGTGCATGCTTCTGGGGGCTCAGGGGAGTGTATAGGAGAGGATTTTATCTAAGAACCCTAGGTCCTGCCACCCATAAAGACAAGACTGCAGGTTGGTCTGTCAGCACCAATACTGTCCTTGGTGGAGACTGGCAGACCTGTACCCTCGCCAATCCCATCAGGAATAGCCATGAGCAAACCCAAGGGAGGCTGCCATGGCCAGCTCTGCTGAAGAGGCTGCCCAGAGAATCTCCAGGCACACGCTCAGTGCACCTGCGAAGGCTGCAGAAGCAGCAGCACCCTAGAAAGGCAGGGCCTGATGTTGATGACATTGATGGCCAGGCTCAGTGGTGTTGGGAGCCCAGGGACAACAAAGGGCCTTCCCTTAGGGAACAGGGTGTTCTCATCCCGAAGCCCCCCACTTTCTCAATCAGGGTCTCTGAAAAGAAGTGAATGGAACCATCAGAGGACGTAACTGGGGAGGGGTAATGGGGACTGCTTACCTGGGTATTTAAACTGCTCTTAAAGACCAGTTAAACTCACGAATATAGCTCTTACTGTGTCCTCAGGTATGGAGTGCTATTCGTAACTTGTGAGTGTCAGGACATTATTAGGCAGCATTCCTTCAGGTGGCATCATGGCTTAGAGCAGGATGGGCCTTCAGCAATCATCTGATGGGCGTCTCTTCCATCAACAGAGAAATGAAGCCCAGGAGGTCAAAAACGCACATGGGGGACCAGAGCTAGTGACCAGCAAAACCAGAAGTAGAACCCAGGAGCCCCGACTTCCGACTCAGCCCGTCCCACTGCCCACACTGCTGCCATCACCTAGAAAGGAAATGGAGCAACATCGTAGGCAACTAAATTCTTACTCAATTGAGCTCAGATTTCTTTCTTTTTTTTTTTTTTTTTTTCTTTCTTTTTCTCACTCTGTCACCCAGGCTGGAGTGCTGTGACACGATCTCGGCTCACTGCAACCTCTACCTCGCAGGTTCAAGTGATTCTCCTACCTTAGTCTTCCGAGTAGCTGGGATTATAGGCACCTGCCACCATGCCTGGCTAATTTTTGTATTTTCAGTAGAGATGAGGTTTCACCATGTTGGCCAGGCTGGTCTCAAATTCTTTTTTTTTTTTTTTTTTGAGACAGAGTTTCACTCGTTACCCAGGCTGGAGTGCAATGGCGCGATCTCGGCTCACCGCAACCTCCGCCTCCTGGGTTCAGGCAATTCTCCTGCCTCAGCCTCCTGAGTAGCTGGGATTACAGGCACGCGCCACCATGCCCAGCTAATTTTTTGTAGTTTTAGTAGAGACGGGGTTTCACCATGTTGACCAGGATGGTCTCGATCTCTTGACCTCGTGATCCACCCGCCTCGGCCTCCCAAAGTGCTGGGATTACAGGTGTGAGCCACTGCGCCCGGCTCAAATTCTTGACCTAAAGTGATCCACCTTCCTTGGCCTCCCAAAGTGCTGAGATTACAGGCATAAGCCACCACGCCCGGCCCCCAGATTTCTTTTAAGTGCTACCTTTTTTTCTGAAACTCAAGCTGTCCAGAGCCCTGCCACACAAGTTTCTTGGAAACCTCATGCCTAGCCATGGCTCTGATCCACATTAGGGGTTGAGTGACCCATAGCTAGATGGGGCAGGGTATCTTTCCAGAGGAGGCCTGGGCAGCAGGGCCAGCAGGAAAATCAGAACCACGTTTCTGAGAGACAGCCAAGAGTTCCACCAGGGGTCCAGCAAGATGAGGAAGGTTAGGTTGAAGGTCATCATCAGATAGAGTGAGTGAGGGCAGGGCTCCAGGGGGTACCATTCCCATTGTCATCTAAGAACTAGACCCCCTGGAGCTGTGCAGTGCACACACTGTACAACTGTACATACTGGCCTTACCAGGAGTGAGTAGGTAGTATATATCAAATAAATAGTGCTCTGGACAGCACGGGAGTGTTTGTGGCTCACCTGTGTTGGTCAGTGACTAAGTGGCACAGAATATTGCAAGTGGACTTAAAAAGATGAAATCAGGGCAGATACCAGCTATATATTCTTTGCCAATTTGTAGGTTCACACTAATCTGTGGATTTAAATGTATGGTTCAGTTTATTAGATTATAAGTATGATTTTAAAGTCTTAGTTGCAAGATAAATCTGAGAAAGAACGCATAGGGAAATATCTTTGAGACATTAGAGCCTTTTTTTTTTTTTTTAAGTCCTGGTCGTCCCTCCTTCCTGGCCAAGCCACAGCTTGGCCCCTGCTGAATCAAAGCCATCCACTGTGCCCTGTGGAAGGAGGGATCACCACCCTGAGAAGGCATTGCTTGAGTTTCAACGAAGAATTTTTTTAAAAAACCATAAAGAGACAATAGCCCAGAAAGCCACCGTTTGTTTAGAAAGAAAAAGGCTTTCTAAATTCCAAAGTTTCCTTTTTTGATATGAAGAGTAAAACTTGAGATCTTAGTCCAAAATTATATTACAAACCATAGATTAAAAATACAAGATTTACTGTCAAGATAGAGTTCTCTTCAGACTGAAGAAAAAATAAAACAAAAATTTAAAAACCAGGCAGAAAATAGTGAGGTCTAGGTCTCAGAGGAGAAAAGCGGCGCTCACCATCCTGGGCTTGAAAGAAACTCTTTGTTATCTTAGGGCAAGCCCAGCACCTCCCAGGTTTATGTCCCAGGTACAGAAAGGGCCTCCTGCATTCAGGATGGTGTCGACCGTGGCACAGGGGCAGAGGAGGGCCCCAGTGGGGGGGCTCATCATCTATGTTGGTGAGCAGGACAACCAGAGACTGCTGAGTTCACGGTCAGCACTCAGAAATGCTGACAGAATCAGGAGACACAGAATACTCACAGCAGAAACACGAACAGATGGTCATCAGTAGCAGCAAATATAGCCTGAAGCCAGGGCTGGCCACATGAGACCAAGCCCTCTCGGAGGCCACCCAGAGATTAGCAGGAGAGGCCACCCAGGGACCAGACTAGACCAGTCATGCCCCAGTGGGTCACAGCAAAGGCCTGGACAACCATACCAAGACTGGGGGCTTCCCTGCCTCTGCCCTGGTGGCAGCCCAGAGAGAAGAAAAATTTAAAAGGAGGTTAGAAGTCACAAAAGGAGACGAATTCAAGCCAAAAGGGACCACATTTTAAACCAGAAGAAGCTAAAATGAATTTTATTGACAAGATCAAGGGTTTCTGCCATCAGAAGAATGGGAGCTGGAGAGGAGATAAAATCTGTTCTAGATAATGGTATCTGTTTGGCTTACTGGGATTGTAACAGGTAAACTGCAAGGCTGCTACAGTTTCAGAATAGAAATACACCAGACAACATAATTCTTACCGAACATCCTTCCCAGTAGCTTTTGGGAAATGACCCAGCTATAACACTTCCTTAGGTGCCAGTTTAAACTACCTGTCCCCATCTATTTACCCAATCTGGGAAGGGCAGTCACACTATCCATGCCTGGGTCACTGCTGCAGAGTGAGCTGGGTAGCTCCCAAAGATAGGTGTCAGAGGTGGCAGCCATATTCACGCCTGCCTACTCCTTTTTGAACTTACTCCCCAACCACCAGGCAAATGCCCAGGAACTCTGCAGAGCACCCCAGTCTGACCTCTTGCCCACACCTTGCCCAGGCATTGGCTGCCACTTTGACCCATTTACACTAGCAGGAAGACAGCTGGGTGGAGACCACAGAAGGTCACCACAGTAACCCAGAT
This sequence comes from Sapajus apella, assembly GCF_009761245.1. Classification (NCBI taxonomy): domain Eukaryota; kingdom Metazoa; phylum Chordata; class Mammalia; order Primates; family Cebidae; genus Sapajus; species Sapajus apella. Next base: position 7,826,300 of record NW_022436966.1, read on the forward strand.
AATCTACTCATGCTGCAAAATATAAAGCAGCCTCCAGGCCAGAGGCATTCTAGGGTGCAGGATGCCCTTTGAATTTTCTTAGTGAACTTGAGTAAAAGCTCCTGGGTAGCCACTCTGCAAGGATTTTAAAGATTATCTCAAATATTCAATAAAAGTTCATTGATTGATGCTTTCAATGTTCTTTGAGTTTTAAGTGGAAACAGTCATTTCAAGATAAGTCATTTTGTTTTCAATTTCTTGGGATTACTGTGTAGGGATGAGCGATTGACAAATTCTTACATTTTTTTTTTCTAATTTCAAAAGGGTTTGCTATCCAGACTATGTGTGATATGGTTTGGATTTGTGCCCCCCCCCCCCCACAAATCTCATGTTGAATTATAATCCCCAGTATTGGAGGTGGGGCCTGGTAGGAGGTGACTGGATCATGGGGGCGGACTTCTCCCTTGCTGCTCTCTTGATAGTGAGTTTGCTCTCATGAGATCTGGTTGTTTAAAAGTGTGTGGTACCTCACCCCTCTCTTCCTCCTGCTCTGGCCATGAAAGATGTGCCTGCTTCCCCTTCACCTTCCACCATGATTGTAAGTTTCCTAAGGCCTCTCCAGCCATTCTTCCTGTACAGCCTGCAAAACCATAAGCCAATTAAACCTCTTTTCTTTATAAATTACCCATTCTCAGGTAGTTCTTTATAGCAATGTGAGAATGAACTAATACAACGCGTGCGTGCGTGCGTGCGTGCGTGTGTGTGTGTGTGTGTGTGTGTTCTCTTAAATTGCTTGGGCATACATGTCCTGAAAAGGCTGTTTTTTCTACCATGGCCAGCCAGCTATGGCCCAGCCCTGGTGCTAGTGGGACCTCAGGCTCCTGCTCCCTGGGAAGGGAAGACCTAAGCAGGCAGGAGGAGCCAAGATAGCCACTGTCTGAAAGCAACGGCCCATTCAAAGACAGTCTTCAATGTCCCAAATCCACAGTGAGGAGGCAGAGAGAGGAGAGAGTACTAAAAAAGAAAGTAAGCAAGTATGAAGATTCTTCTCAGTGACTTTAATTCTATTTCCCCACTTCCAAAGCAAACAGATGTACCAGTTTGTTTCTTGGGCTGGTGTGGTTAATACAACATTCCACAATTCTCCACCCTCACCCCGGCCCTGCCAGGCCCACAGGCGGGGAAGCAGTATAATTTACTGTCATATATCTAGAATGTATATATACAATATATATGCAATATATACAATTCATTATATAAATACACACACACATACTATATGTATACACACACCATGTATACACACACACACACAGACACATACTACATATAGTATTAATTGTTACTGTATACATACACACACATATTTAAAGTTTAAATGCCTCCAGGGCCTTGAGCAGGGGGCACTGATAGGTCTTTCCTTGCATTGATCTGAAATCCATTCCCCTGTTACATGACATGTAAACCCAGGAACTGAACATAACAAAGCACCAAGTTTTCTCTCTTCCACATGACAAAACCTTGAGATAATTCAAAACCGCACTGATGCTCTCCGCGAATTTCTATTCTCTAACCCAAATGTCCCTGGTTCCATTGCTCATACGCCTCATCACCATTCAGTACAGTCCCAGGCATCTTTTAAAATGTGGTGCTTAAGGACTCAACACAGTGCTCAATCAGTGAATACTGCAGTTCTATCAACTCCCATTTGCCAGATGCTACAGTTCTGTATATACAGCCTCAGATTCTACTAACAGTTTGGGTAGCCTCATGGCATTCCTTTTGCTTGTAATCCATTTTACCAACCCTACTCTCCAGTATATGGAGGTTGCTCAATAGATGACCTTTTTTTTTTTTTTTTTCTTTTTGACACAGAGTCTCACTTTGTTGCCCAGGCTGGAGTGCAGTGGCACAATCTCGGCTCGCTGCAACCTCCACCCCTCAGGTTCAAGGGATTCTCCTGTCTCAGCTTCCCGAGTGGCTGGGGTTATAGGAGCCTGCCACCATGCCTGACTCATTTTTGTATTTTTAGCAGAGACAGGGTTTCACCATCTTGGCCAGGCTGGTCTGGAATTCCTGACCTTGTGATCCACCTGCCTTGACCTCTTAAAGTGCTGGGATTACAGGAGTGACCCACCGTGCCCAGCCAATAAATGACCCTTAATTAAATGACTGGGTAGAATGAGTGTTTGGTACACATTGAGCTTTTTGTAGACTCACTTTTAAAATATGTACATTTCAGAATAGTGATGTTGCACAACAATGTCATGTAATTAATGCCATTGAATTGTACATTTAAAAATGGGAAATGGGGCTGGGCATAATTCCAGCACTTTGGGAGGCCAAGGTGGGTGGATCACTTGAGGTCAGGAGTTCAAGAAAAGCCTGGCCAAATGGTGAAACCCTGCCTCTACTAAAAATACAAAAATTAGCCAGTGTGATGCCAGGCACCTATAATCCCAGCTACTCACGAGATTAAGGCAGGAGAATCACTTGAACCCAGGAGGTGGAGGCTGCAGCAAGCCATGATCGTGCCACTGCACTCCAGCCTGGGCGACAGAGTGAGACTCTGCCAAAAAATAAAAATAAATAAAAATGGGAAATGGGAAATTTTATGTTATGTTTATTTTATCACAATAAAAAACAGCCAAAAACATGTTGCACAAATAGTTCTCTTGATACATCTCTTACATCCCTTCCTGATATAGCTAGGTATTAGCAGAACTATGTATAGGACCTGACATTTATCCCAGTAAAATTCCATCTTGCATCCAGGTGTGTTGGCTTATGCCTGTAATCCCAGCACTTTGGGAGGCCAAGGCAGGTAGATCATGAGGTCAGGAATACAAGACCAACCTGGACAAGATGGTGAAACCCTGTCTCTACTAAAAATACAAAAAATTAGCTGGGCGTGGTGGCAGGCACTTGTAATCCCAGCTACTAGAGAGGCTGAGGCAGACAATTGTTTAAACCCGGGAGGCAGAGGCTGCAGTGAGCTGAGATGGTGCCATTGCACTCCAGCCTGGGCAACAGAGCCAGACTCCGTCTCAAAAAAAAGAAAAAAGAAAAAAAAATTCCATCTTGCTATGTTGAGCTTATACATTAAACTTTTGTTTATTCTGACTTCTGTCACCCAGCATGTTTCTGTTCCTTCCTCCCTGACTGTGTCATTCACAACTTGATGACTATGCTTTTTACAATCAAGATGCCATTAAATACATTGACTGTGTTGCTGGCCCTCAGGTTGTCATGCAGCTAGTTAGCTAAAGAGGCAGGACTAGAATGGGACCAGCAAACGCCACCCAGTGCTTTGCACCATTCCACGCCAGCTCTGAGATGCCTGAACCCCCGCCCCAAGCCAAGAGCCAGAATACCTCCTGGCACAGCCACACAGCTACAGAGGCATTGCGTAGGACTGGCCATCCCCATATATGGTCAAAAGGAACTGTTCTTACTCAGAGGCCCAGGAAGCCCTCACAATGTTAGGTTCAGGGTGTTCTAGGGAACAAGATGAGATTTATAAACGCTTAAATGCCTGTACCCAAAGGTGGTGGGGAGAGTATAATATACATAATGTGGCTCAAACCTTAGCATGAGCTTTTTCAAACACACAGCCAAGCCCTACACCCAGAGTTTTCTGGTTCAGCAAGTGTCTTAGTCCATTTTGTGTGGCTTTAACTAAAATACCTGAAACTGAGTGATTTGCAAAGAACAGAAACTTACTTTCTCTTACTTTCGTCCCAGTTCTGGAAGCTGAGAAGTCCAAGATTAAGGCACAAACAGGTTCAGTTGCCAGATGAGAAATGCTGTTTCCAAGATGGTGCCTTGTTGCTGCATCCTCAAGAAGAGAGGAGTGTTATGTCCTTACACAGGGGAAGGTGGAAGGGCAAGCCAGCACCAAGTCTCTCTAAGGGAAAACTCTTCATGACCTGATCACCTCTTAAAGGCTCCACCTCTTAACACCATCACAGTGTCCATTAAGTTTTCTTTTCTTTTTTTTTTAGACGGAGTTTCGCTCTGTCACCCAGGCTGGAGGACAATGGTGCGATCTTGGCTCACTGCAACCTCCTCCTCCTTGGTTCAAGCAATTCTCCTGCCTCAGCCTCCCGAGTTGCTGGGATTATGTCCATTAAGTTTCAACACCTGATTTTTGGAGAAGACACATTCAAACCCTAACACAAAGTCCCAAAATTTTCATTTCCGACAAGTCCACTGGTAATGCTGATGTTGCTGATTCAAGTGACTACATTTTGAGAACAGTTAGTATAAGGAATTCATATCAATCTGATTCAAGGGACTCCATTTGAGAGCAATCAGTATAAGAAATTTCTATCAATCTGCAGGAAGACTCTGGGGTTCTTAGGCTTCCAAAGCCCTTTTTCCAGGGGATTCACAGCACAACAGAAGTCAGCTCCAGATGCCTCCAAGAGAATCTGCCTTTCTCACAAATTCTGAAATCACTCTGGACCTCTGGTTTGGGGTGGGTTACAGAATACCTCCTGGAGGCACAGGTAGTAAGATAATGGTTCAGAGTGACAAGACAAAAGAAACAAACTTTCCCACTACCAGCACCTAAAGCTCTGTGATTTACATACAGATAACAAAACCAACACTCCCTCATTTCTCCTCCCCCCAACAAAAAGCAAAAGAAAGCGTTAGGATGGCCCCTCTCCTTATTCCTACCCACCCCCAGGCAGTATGTTGTCCTTTTGTGATTTCAAGCTGAACCTGATGCTCATTTTAAAGCTAATTTCATCTGCATGAGAATGATGGAGAAAATTAGCTTTGCCTGCAGCTATTCCCTATAGACCTGACCTGGGTCTCTCCCTGAGCTCCCAACCCGAGGTGATGAGCTGAGGAGGATGATAGAGAAGCTCTCTGCCCTTGCTGTTCACTGGTCTCCAAACCCAAGGAGGAGGTCCAGGTGATGATGATGATGATGATGATGATGAGCATTTGTATCAAACACTTAAAATATGCCAGGCACTGTTCTTATTTCATCCTTAACAACAATGCAGTGGTTTAGGGCTGCTATGATCACCAGTTAATAGCCAGGGCAGCTGGAGCTAAGAATGATTATGTATCTTGCCCAAGGACACCTGCTATGGGCTGAATTTTGCACCCCTCCCCCAAAATTCATATGTTGAAATCCTACCTACAGCAGCTCAGAATATACTGTTTTTCAGAGAGATAGGGTCTTTACAGAGGTAATTAGGTTAAATGAGGTCGTTAGGGCAAGCCCTAATCTAATCTGACTGGTGCCCTTATAAAAGTAGGAAATTAGGAGACAGACATGTATTAATATAAAGGGGGAATTATATGAAAAGACATAGTAGGGCCCAGGCACAGTGGCTCATGCCTGTAATCCCAACACTGTGAGAAGCCAAAGCAGGTGGATCGCTTGAGCCCAGAAGCTGGAGACTAGCCTGGGCAACATGGCAAAACCCCATCTCTACAAAAAATACAAAAATTAGCCTAGCATGGTGACATGCTAGGCTACTAGGGAGTTCCAGCTACTAGGGAGGCTAAAGAGGCAGGATCAACTGAGCACAGGGAGGTCGAGGGTGCAGTGAGCTGTGATTGCACCACTGTATCCAGCCTGGGGGCCAGAGTGAGACTCTGTCTCAAAAAGAAGAGAAAAGAGAAGAGGGAAGGAGAAGGGAGAGGAAAGAAAGGGAGGGAAAAGGTGGCGGGGAGGGGAAAGGAGACAGAGAAGATGACCACCTATGAGCTGAGAAGAGAGGCCTGGAACAGATCTGTCCCTCACAGTCCTCAGAAGGAACTAACCTGACCCCTAGCTCCGGAACTGTGAGAAAACTAATTTCTCCTGCTGAAGCCCCTCGGTCTGTGCTACCTTGTTACAGCAGCTCTAGCAAACAAATGCAGCACCCAAATCTTATTCAAACCCAGAGGCAACCGCTTCCACCAGTGCGCTCTGTGGTGACTGTCATGTCACCTTGCCAAGAGGGCTCAGCAGCTGCTCCATTCAGGTCCTGACTGGGACCTGCTGCCAGTTATGGCACCAAAACTATAGGCATCAAGGATGGGAGCACCGAGGCCCATTACTTCATCCACATTCCTCCCACACATCCTATCCACCCCCTCCCACATCTTCCCCTTCCTGCTGGCTGCCTCCCCCAGCTGGTTCCTGGGGCCACTGAGAGCCACCTCACTTCCCCAAGGCCCTTCTGCCACCTGGAACACCCTGGAGACCTTGTTCCCCTGAAGACAACCTCCTCTGCTTCTCAGCCTTTCAACTGAATGTACCAGCCACCTCCTGCTTCCTCAAGGAGAGGCCTCTCATTGTCCCTGGTGCCCAGGACCCACGGCAAGAAGACAGAGAGGATATGCTTCCTGCTCCCAGTTGCTTCCAGGACATTAGCTTCCACTCTTGGCTTTTTCTCTTCTGACATTCCTCTTTCCAGATTATGCCTTAACCCCATTGAGAACTTTGGAGTCCACCATTGTCTTAAGAGACTTTAACATCCGCATGAAGAGCTCATTCAACAGCCCAGGGTCAAAGATCCTCAACCACCAGGACTTTCACCTCCACTTCATCTGCCCATGCTCACTGCCTCACCCACGCCTACGCCATCTCCCTGCACCACCCCACCGCTGACATCGTGGTTATGCACACTTGACCTCACTCCCACTGACCCTGTTTCCTGCCCTTCCCTCCAGTCCCAGCAAAGACCTGCATTTCCACCACCAAGCCAGGCCTCTTCCCTCCCCTCCCCTGGGTTCCTTCCCCACCCCGGGAGTGAGCTGGCTACCAGTTCTCTTCCATCAGTGCTCCGTCTGTCTTCACCGTTTTCTCTATATAGCTCTTTCCCATCAGTATTTAAAGTCAGCCAAATCTCTCTCATCTTTAAAGAGAATTCCATATGTATGAAATTTTTTCTGGATGAATATATAAGAAATTGATCATAACTGTTACCTTTGGACAGAGAGAGACTAGGGAATCTGAAAAGCACAGAATTTTACTTTTCATTTTATACATTTGCTATAGTGTTTAATTTTTTTTACAACATACATTAATATTTTTATTAAAAATTGCAAGCAAGACCTGGCGCAGTGGCTCACGCCTGTAATCCTAGCACTTTGGGAGGCCAAGGCAGGCAGATCACTTAAGGTTAAGAGTTCAAGACCAGCCTAGGCAACATGGTAAAACCCTGTTTCTACTAACAATAAAAAAAATTAGCTGGGCGTGGTGGCACATGCTTGAAATCCCAGCTACTTAGGAGGCTGAGGAGGGAGGACTGCTTAAACCCGGGAGGCAGAGGTTGCAGTGAGCCAAGATTGCGCCACCACACTCCAGCCTGGGCGACAGAGTGAGACTCCGTCTCAAAAAAAAAAGCAAATAAATAAATAAATAAAAGATAATGATATAACCACCTCCTCTTTCCCTTAGATGAGGCCCTCCCTTGGGTCAGCTTTGGCTCAAGTAGTTACGTCCTTGTGCCAGACTTTCCGTCTGTCTAACCCCTGTGCTGGGCTTCAAGACCTGCAGGTGCTTTCTGACTTTTTAAAAAAAACAAAAGCCCTCCCTCAACCCATCCTTCTGCTGCTCAGAGTCATCCCCTTTGCAGTCGGTAGCACTCTGCCTCCACTTCCTGGCCTCACACTTGTTCCTCGCCCACTGAGACTCAGCTGTTTCATGCAACGTCCCGCTGAAATGTACCAGGAAAAAGGCATTCATCATCATCATTGTCACTAAATCTGGGGCTTGTACCTCCTGATCCTCCTTGATGGTCTTGTGGTATCTGGTGACACTGAACACGCCATTCTTAGACCACTCTGCGACAGGCTGGCTCTCCCGCTTCTTGCTCTAAATGACTCCCTTGGTGTTTCCCAAGGGACCAACCACATCTTTCCCCTCAAACACCACGAGAGTTTCTCTTCACCCAACTTCTGGTTGAGTAGGATATGCTGAAGACCCCATAACCCAGCCTCCGGGCTTGACTTCTCCTTATCTAACACCCACTGGTCATTTTCTCAGTCAATAGGTCCTCTCCCTCCACATGTCCCAAGCCTGCCCACTGGTGCCACCACTACCCACCACGATGAGTCACCCTTGACTCTTCCCCCACCTTCTCTTTCACACACCCCACCACTATCCCCATGCCTCTGAGCTTATGGCTAAGCATTTCCATGACCTGTCCTCTCCTCTGCCTTATTCCTACTGTCACCACCTTAGAGTTGAGGCCTAGCCCACCTCTCTCCTAGAGGAATGCAACAGCCAACTGCCCTCACTGACTCCAGGCCTGTCCCTCTCAGATCTGTCCTCCCCACCAGCCGCTAGAGTGGAAAGCAAAAAGGTATGGCTGTTTATTTGAAACTGCAAAATTGGCCAGGCGGTGTGGCTCACACCTGTAATCCCAGAACTTTGGAAGGTCAAGGAGGGCGAACCATGAGGGCAGGAGTTCGACACCAGCCTGGCTAATATGGTGAAACCCCGTCTCTACTAATAATACAGAAATTAGCCAGGTGAGGTGGCATGCACGCCTGTAGTCCCAGCTACTCAGGAGGCTGAGGCAGGAGAATCGCTTGAACCTGGGAGGTAGAGGTTGCAATGAGCTGAGATCATGCCACTGCACTTCAGCCTGAGCAACAGAGCGAGACTTTGTCTCAAAAAAAAAAAAAAAAAAAAAAAGCAAAACCGGGCTTAAGATTCCTCACTGCTCCCGGGCACAGTGGCTCACACCTATAATCCCAGCACTTTGGGAGGCTAAGGTGGGCAGATCACGAGGTCAAGACATTGAGACCATCCTGGCTAACATGGTGAAACCTCGTCTCTACTAAAAATACAAAAATTAGTTGGGCATGCTGGCGCTCACCTGTAGCCCCAGCTACTCGGGAGGCTGGGCAGGGAAATCGCTTGAATCTGGGAGGTGTAGGTTGCAGTGAGCCAAGATCGCACCACTGTACTGCAGCCTAGTGACAGAGTGAGACTCCATCTCAAAAAAAAAAAAGACTCCTCACTGCCTAACTACAACCAAGACCCGCCCATCCCACCCAGCTCCAAAGAAGGTTAAGTTCATCTCACAGCTCACAAGCCCTCCAGGACCTGGCCTTGTCTGTGATTCAGCCTTATTTCCTACCACTCTCCACATCAACTGCTAAGCTCCAGCTTCCCTGGAAATCTGAGTTGACAAAGCACCCACTGCCATTTCACACCTTGACGTGCAAGCTCCCCGGCGACATTTGCAGCACCCCAGGGGCAAGGGTGCAAATGAGGCCCATGTACCATGTGTCTGAATACTACAATTTTTAAATCAATCTAACACATTCCTCAATAAAATATTTCCTTTTAAAAATTGAGATGTAATTTGCATACCATAAAATCCACCCTTTTAAAACACACAGTTCAGTTGGTTTTTGGTGTTTGGTGTCCACACCCGGGCAGCCCCAGGACCCCAGAGGCCTGGCTGGACTGTGGCTGGGTAAGCAAAGGCACCTGTGCCTTATCCCTGCCAGGAGCATAGGCCTTAGCCGCAGCACCCCTTTGAGTCATTCTGTTCCTCCTCCCACCACGAGAAGGGAAAGAGGGGAAAAGAGATCCTCAAGCCAGTCTGTTCTTTTTTTTTTTTTTTTTTTTTGTTTGAGACGGAGTTTCGCTCTTGTTACCCAGGCTGGAGTGCAATGGCGCGATCTCGGCTCACCGCAACCTCCGCCTCCCGGGTTCAGGCAATTCTCCTGCCTCAGCCTCCTGAGTCGCTGAGATTACAGGCACGCGCCACCATGCCCAGCTAATTTTTTTTTTGTATTTTTAGTAGAGACAGGGTTTCACCATGTTGACCAGGATGGTCTCGATCTCTTGACCTCGTGATCCACCCGCCTCGGCCTCCCACAGTGCTGGGATTACAGGCTTGAGCCACCGCGCCCGGCCGCCAGTCTGTTCTTTGCAAACTGCCCTGGCAGAGAGGTTTACTGTAAGCGAACAATAAAATGATGGGCGAATTTTTTTTTAATCATCTGCGTATTCTAGTTATTCAATTTACACGCCCAGTGACTTCCGATCCCTTTTGCAGTACACAGTAAAATACAACTCTGTCTCGGACCATATTTTGCAGATCACATTTCCCCGGGCTGTTTCAATAAAACAGTATTTGCCAATACAGTACGCAGAGCCCCTTTTCTTCCCGCATGTTTTCTCCCGGATCTCCACAAGAGGGAGCCAGCAGGTCCTGTTTCGGCCACTGCTTCCCTGCTCCTCACACCCCTTCTCCAACCAGGGCAAGGGGGACATGGGTCAGAACCTGGGGGCGGTATACCAAGCCACATCTCTCACACTCTGGTGAGCGGCGCTCTGTAGAACACCAGGACTTTTCAGCAAGCTATTTCAAGGGAGTAAGAGGTGAATACCTGTTGTTGTTGTTTTTCGTTTTTCTTATTTGAGACGGAGTCTTTGCCCTGACGCCCAGGCTGGAGTGCAGTGGCAGGATCTCGGCTCACTGCAACCTCCGCCTCCCGGGTTCAAGCAATTCTCCTGCCTCAGCCTCCCAAGTAGCTGGGACTACAGGCATGCGCCACCACGCCCGGCTAATTTTTTTTTTTTTTTTTTTTTGTGTGTGTGTGTGTGTGTGTGTGTGTGTGTGTGTGTGTCTTTAGTAGAGACAGAGTTTCACCATGTTGGCCAGGCTGGTCTCGAAGTCCCGACCTCGTGATCCACCTGCTTCAGCCTCCCAAAGTGCTGGGATTACAGGCATGAGCCACCATGCCCAGCCACAAAACCGATTTCGTAAAGTTATTTTTTAAATATTAGGCATGTAAACGATAAGGTGATTTGTTTTGTATTCAAGAGATGTTCTTCATGCCACACTGTGAAGCAGGTGGGATATCACGTTAAGGAGACTGGAAGCCCTAAATACTTTTGCACCAAGGATTTGTGTGGGCCAGTAGGAAGATGTACTTGGTGGCAGTGGGAGGCATGCTCTGGATTTAGGCCCCGGGAACCAGGTGGGCAGCCCTGGTCCCCGTGAGTGGAGGAGTGATAAGGGCCAGTGTTGGGTGGCAGAGGCTGAGGGAAGGAAACATGCCTGAGGCAGAGAAGGAGTAACTGACAAGGCCCGTTCCTCACTGAAGAGGAAGTGGAAAGATATTGGAAGCAAAGAGGAGACAGATTTGAAACTGGTGGTGGTTAGAGGCAAGAGTAGCAGAGGAGTGACAATTTACTCCCAATTCCACACTTTTTAATCAATCCCTTTATTTTAATCACAGTAGTATTTACATATATTTGAAAAACAGTAGAACATAGAAGTGTGAAATATGCATTTGAAAAACAGTAGAACTTGGCACTACTATTTTATATGAGATTAGAGGCATGGTGGCTCACGCCTTTAATCCTAGCACTTTGGGAGATCACCTGAGGTCGGGAGTGTGAGACCAGCTTGGCCAACATGGTGAAACCCCTGTCTCTACTAAAAATACAAAAAAATTAGCTGGTCGTGGTGGCGGGCGCCTGTAATCCCAGCTACTTGGGAGGCTGAGGTAGGAGAATCATTTGAACCCCGGAGGCAGAGGTTGCAGTGAGCTGAGATTGTGCCACTGAACTCCAACCTGGGCGACAGTGCGAGACTCCATATCAAAAAAGAAAAAAGAAATAAATAAAAATAGTAGAATATACATGCATAGCACAAGATATATTCGATCTACAGGTCTACAGGCAGGGATTGTTACACGGATCACAGACCCCTTGCAGTAACTCTGCAGCATCTTCCCCTCCATCCCGGGCTCTTTGGTGTAGAATATGAGGAGTACAAATCTGTGAGAGTAAAGAAATATATTATGCTAGAAGCCCATCAGCAAAGAAACTGTCCTGGCATTCTTGTTCCAATGAAGCAGAAATGGGGACATATCCATAAATGGGCTGGGTGGAGTAAGGGCAGGTGCAGGCAGCCTTCTAATTTTATGCCATCAGTAGAGTTCACACCTTCTGGCTTTTCCATCACCCTCTAGTCCAAATTTCTTCTATGAAACAAACCTTCACAGTCCACCAAGCTCGTGTGGTTCAAAGTGCAATCAAGGATGGTAAGAATGATTGAACTGTGATAACCAGATGATGTCCTCCCAAGCAGGGCTTCCTGAGGCCAGATGTGGAGGCTTTTCTGCAGAAGTCTGGTCCGCCATGAATAATCACTATTGTGCAAGAGGATGAGCTCCAGACTCTCTTAGTCATCTTTGAGTCCATCTCAGTTACCAAAAGGTTTGCCCTATGCAGTGGGAGGCTACCCGGATGCGAAGAGGAAGAGAAACAGCACATGGACCAACTGATCTCCCCAATACTGAGCCATAGTACAGGTCCTGAAGGGGAGTTTGCCTTGTTTCCGACCCCACTCCCAAAAGGATGACAGGCATTTGCTGAGAACAAAGGCCACCATTAGGCATTAGGGCTGATGCTGTGAGAGTCTAAAGGATGCACATTCTCCCTGGGGGCTTTCCATCTAGGGGAGGAGAGATAAGACTGTAAATGTACTAGATAAGAGAGCTGCATATACGTGCTTCTCCCTCACTGGTCTTAGTCATCTTCTAGCTTCCCACTTACCCACAGTGCTGCACCTGGCATGCAGATGATGCTCCCAAAATGTTTGGTAAGCATTACATGCAAAATACAAAAGACAGTTCATGGGAGGAAGAGAATGTGTGCATGCAATTGTGGTGCACTGGGGTCTGTTTGTAACAGGGTTGTTCTCAAGAGTGGCACTATCGACATTTGGGGACAGGTAATTCTTTATTGTGGGGGCTGTCCTGGCTCTTGTAGGATCTTTAGCAGTATCCCTGGCCTCTATGCACTAGATACCAGTAGCACTTCCTCTCTCAGCCATGAGAACCAAAAGTATCTCCAGCCATTGCCAGATATTCCCAGGGATAATGTCACCCCCACTGAGAATCACTAGGTTATAGCTTTTGTGTTACCCTGCTGTCCAATCCTCCTGCCAGGGTCCTGTGCTCTGAGGTTTCTCTATTCCATTTCTAAGAAAATTATACTTCCTAAAATCTGTGACCTCAGAACTTTATTCTTTGTTTTTCAAAATGTTAATCAATTAATGTGACAAGTGAATTCAAATAATATTTTTGTTTGTTTGTTTTGACATGGAGTTTTTCTCTTGTTACCCAGGCTGGAGTGCAATGACAGCATCTTGGCTCACCACAACCTCCACCTCCTGGATTCAAGTGATTCTCCTGCCTCAGCCTCTCAAGTAGCTGGGATTACAGGCATGCACCATCACGCCCGGCTAATTTTGTATTTTTAGTAGCAATGGGATTGCTCCATGTTGGTCAGGCTGGTCTCAAACTCCCGATCTCAGGTGATCCAAACGCCGCGGCATCCCAAAGTGGTCAGATTACAGGCGTGAGCCACCATGCCTGGCCTCAGATGAAATTGTTAATGGAAAAAGATACTAGTAGTTCCCTCACCCACATTCATCTCCAGAATCCATTTGTCACTGGAACATCTGAACAAGAGCTGCCCCAACCAGCCACTGGGCACAGGAGCTTAGGCTCACAAGAGTCAGCTTGCTCCCACCTGCCAGGATCACAGAGTATGGCAGAGTGGCCTAGTCACCTTTGAAAGATTGCCTACTCTACCCAAGACCTAAAAGCCGTTGCTTAGAATGGTGACAGTTTTAGGCTACATCCCAATCTGGCCCTGAAACCACTTACCAAGTGTCTGTGTGTCCCTACCTCCTGCTTCAAGGGCTGCCTCAAGATTAGTTGCAGACTTAAAAGATGCATCCTCAAGATGGGATGCCTTGAGACAGGATGCATGACCTAAAAGCCCAAAACCCCCAGTAAGCATTTCTCATTGAGACCCACCCGCTGGTCCTTCTAAAGGGATAGAGCAAGTGAATGGAGAGAAAGCCCAGGGACTCAGTCAGCTGCAGAAATGACAATCAGGAAAGCCAGGAGCCGGTTCCCCCATTGGGGCATATGCTGCTTTCTCCTCTTGCCTGAGCTGACTGTGACATGAAGACATTCCTCAGACCCAGTCCCAGTTACCAGCCGTGAGTCAGCTCAGCCCAACAACTCCAATTCAATGCTTATTCACAAATTGTAATTTTAGTACAATAGGGCACAGCTTTAAATAAGAGCTATGAGAAACCCACCCACCTATGACATGGCAGTGGGCTGCTCATCTCCCCATTCTGGGTGGACACTGTGTTAGTCATAGAGGAGCATCTGGGCCCAGCTCACTTGTCTCCCCACTTTTTTGTATCTCTAGACATTTTCCCAAACAGACACTGAGTCAGAATAAGTAGGTTTAGCAATTAAAATCTGCATGGAGGCTGCCTTCAGAAGCATTTGGAGGATTTGGAAATAAATATTCCTCTACTGCAAATCAAACACTCATTGTAAAAACCTGAATGTAATATGCATGAAGACAAACTCGAGCTGAAATCTCATGACATAATCTTTTTCTCCTTCAACAGGGAACATAAAGGACTTCCATTCGCTTGCAGGGCAGGCTGAGTAATTCAGAGAAGCAGCAGAATGGTCTCTAAGTACAAGAAGCAGGGAAATCCTGTCAAAGGAGGCATCTACCTGGTTCTGAATACGCAAATTTCCATCGGAAACACTGTGCAGACAAGGAATGCCCCAAGGCAACATCCCGTCACACTGAAGCTGGTGTGATCAAACGAGGCAGGGAGTCAGGTAGTCTGAACCTGCCCGATTTCTGGTTGATGCTGTCCTTCAGCCTCAGAGGACAAGTCAAGAGCTAGATGTTTCTGTATTTTGGCCAACCCTTCAAGGCCAGCTGGGGGAGGCCCTCTGCAGCATCTCACCCAGATGGAAGGAAAGGCACCTGAGCCACCAAGCCTGACGGCATGCCAGGAAGATGCTCCTTCAGGATGGGTCATCTTTGTCCTCTCCAGGTCTATCGCAGGAGCTGCGAGCCTCCTGGACCTGCTGGCTTGCTTTAACGGGAGGTGGTTAAAGCCCCAGCTTAATATGGCCAAGGCTTGTCTTCCATTTATGTGAGGCTCACGGTATATCCCCTTTTTATAAAGTTCATGGATTACACACTGCACCCCCCACCCCTGGCAGCTGGTGCAAACATCTGCCACCCAGGATCCATGCAGATCTAGTCGCACACACATACACACACACACACACACACACACACACACACACACACCCGAAACGCATCAATCCCAGAGCCAGAGCCTGCCACAGCCTCCTACAGGCAGCCCAGCTCCTGTCCAAGGTGAGGTCTAGGAGTTCCTGGTAGAAAAGGGCCTGTACCACGGGCATGAGCTATAACAAAGCCAAATTGTTTCACAGACTAGTCTCAACTAAGGAGCTCTCATTTTTCCACCTGGATGTCCAAAGCCACACTGCAGGCTGGCAGTGGATCCAGGCTAGAATGGACTTCTACTCAACATAAGGCAGTTTCCATCATACTTTGTGAGATGCGAAAGCTACATTCAAATGTCTGTCTGTAAAACTCCAGGCTAGTGGTTCTTAACATTTTTAGGGTCACAGAGTCCTCCAAGAAACTGATAAAAACCAATGACTTTTTGCCCAGGAAAATGCATTTTCACATAAAATAGATGGTATAGTTTCAGGCTTAAGAGAAGCCCTGAAAATCATCCACGAATGACTAAAAACCTCTTCCCCTAGCCACTGGATTGTAAAGCAAGAGGGCATTTCCTAACCACTTTGCACCTGCACAACTTCACACCTATAATCCCAACACTTTGGGAGGCCAAGGGGGGCGGATAACCTGAGGTCAGGAGTTCAAGACCAGCCTGACCAACATGGAGAAACTCCACCTCTACTAAAAATACAAAAATTAGCTGGGCATGGTGGCACGTGCCTGTAGTCCCAGCTACTCAGGAGGCTGAGGCAGGAGAATTGCTTGAACCTGGGAGGTGGAGGTTGCAGTGAGCCGAGATCGCGCCATTGCACTCCAGCCTGGGTAACAAGAGCGAAACTCCGTCTCTAAAATAAAATAAAACATCTCTTGTGTTAGGGTAAAGCACCAATATTTCCTGGGCTGGTCAAGAGTTAAGCCTGTGTGTAGCAGGAACTTCCTGGCTCACTTCTGTGTGCCTGCAATGGGCAGCATCTCTCAGCAGCTATGATTTGTTGAGAAGTTACTACATGCCAGGCCCAAAGCAGGGCTCCCATGCATTTTTGTCCTTTAACCCTTAAAATGACCCTATAATTTCAGGATCAATGTTTCCATTTTACAGATGAGGACATTAAGGCTCAGAGAAGTAAAGTGCCCTTCTCAAGAAGTCCTGCAAGCTGCCACGTATGCCTGCCAATGCACTAAGGGCCCATCAATTGCATCAGACATGGTCAGCCCAAGCAAATGCCTTCCTCTAAATTAGTAGGACTGGGCTAAAATCCCAGAGTACTTGGTGAGAGAGTTACTAAAAATTGTGATTAACTTTGTTTGCAAACTGGGATTGTCTTCATTTTCATTTGCCTTTGGACTTCCTGTTTAGAGATGAAAACAAGCACAGAACTTTCAGGAGAGCTACTCTTTCTGAATTTGCAATAGAACTACCAAAAGAACACTAATTTGAAGGAAGCCTCCATCTCCTCTTATAGATAACACGTGGGTGTGATGAATGACAACAAAAATGTAGATCCATGTGGAAGCTGATCATCAATAATGATATCAGTTCAGCTTTAGTCATATTAAAAAGAAAACTAGGAGTCTAACAACTGCATTTTAAAATATCAGTGACTGAACAAGCTTGGTAAGCTCATTAGACAAACAGACATTTAGAGAGTGACTTAGCTTTGTGCCTGGCATTGTTCTATGCCCTGTTGACGCAGAGGTGGTAAGGCAAGGTCCTGTCCACAGGGAACTCATCATTAGCAGGGGTGGTGGGGAAGGCATGTGATTCACTGGAATAACAATGCATTAACTGCTTTACCAATGATTTGACTGAGGTGCCAAGGGCCAGCGAGCAGAAAGTGAGTAATGCCAGGGAAAGGAGAAGCAAGGTCTCAGAAGCCCAGGGAAGGTCTCAGGAGGTCAGGGAAGGAAGAAGAAGATCTCTTGAGTCCAGAAGGGCACGGTGGACAGAGGACAGAGCATCAATGGGACCCAGAGGGAGACACACTAGAGACAAGAGCTGGCTGAAGTGCAGGCTCCATGTGTGGCAGGAGAAGTACAGGATGGGAACCAGAAAAGGAAGGCAGTAGCCAAGTGATGAAGGCCTGGGTGGCAGGGCTGTGACTCACACCTGTAATCCCAACACTTTGGGAGGCCAAGGCAAGAGGATTGCTCAAGTCCAGGAGTTCTAGGCTACAGTGTACCATGCTGATCGGGTATCTACACTAGGTTTGGCATCAATATGGTAACCTCCCTGGTGCAGGGGTCCACTAGGTTGCCTAAGTAACTGAGCAGGTCAAAACTCTCATGCTGATCAGTAGTGGGATCATGCCTGTGAATAGCCACTGCACTTCAGCCTGGGCAACATAGTGAGACCCCATCTCAAAAAAAATTTTATAAAAGGCCTTGGTCATCTATGAGGAGTCACCAAGAGGTTTTTTGAATGGAGAAAGGACTCAATGACATTTATATGGTAGGAAGATAGCTGTGGCAGACACATGAAAGGTAGAATTTATCTGGGAGAAACAGGAAGCAAAAAATGGAATAGAAAGTCTCTGCAATTAGTTTAAGCCAAGGACGAGGAAGGTTGGATTCCAGATATTCACAAATGAACTTTCCCACAGCAAACCAGCAGGCTCAGATGGTGACAGGGAAGGCACGAAGCAGAAAAAGAAATTCCTCTAAGGTTTCTAACTGGAGCTGTTGGTCAATGATGATGCCAGTCAGAGATTGGAAGCCCAGGAAGAAGAACCGGTCCCAAGGTAAGGAGACATTGAGATAATCAGCTGCATTTTGGACAGGTTGGTTTTGAGGTGGCCAAAGTAGAGTAGGCAAATTGTCTGCAGATGGCAGCGTTAGAGGATTATAAGCATAAAGCATGAAGAAAAAGAGATGAGTACTAAGGATAGAAGCTTAGGAATGTTAACATTTAAAGGGAGTGAAGGAGAGAAGAGCTAGCAAAGGACACTGAGCATGAAATTGAATCTTGGCTGTGGTCAAGACACCTTCCAAGAAGTCAAATACATGGCTGGGTGCAGTGGCTCACACCTGTAATCCCAGCACTTTGGGAGGCCAGGGCAGGTGGATCACAAGACCAGCCTGGCCAACATGGAGAAATCCCATCTCTAGTAAAAAATAACAAAATTAGCCAGACGTGGTGGCGGATGCCTGTAATCCCAGCTACTCAAGAGGCTGAGACAGGAGAATCACTTGAACCCAGGAGACGGAGGTTGCTGTGAGCTGAGATCACACAATTGCACTCCAGCCTGGGCAACAAGAGTGAAACTCTGTCTCAAAAAAAAAAAAAAAATATATATATATATATATATATATATATATATGAAAACAGACTAATATGGAAGCTAAAGTAAAAAGAAAAAAAATATATGAAAACAGACTAATACGGAATCTAAAGAAAAAAAAAAAGAGGTCAAATACCAAAAGCCACAGAGAAGTGAGGGAGAGTAAGACCCTCAATCAGGCTGTTAGAAATTCCTGACTGCGTTTTCAATTTCAGCAGGATCTTATGGGATTTGGGAATGGAAGCAGAAAGCTGATACTACTCTTCAAAGAATTTTAAACAAGAATGGAAGAAAAGAGATCATCTACCCTCGTGACAAAGCTTTCCTTTACCATGGAGGAAGTGTGTGACCTGTTACATGCCAGATCACATAACCTCACCAGCTCACCACGCCATGCCTGTGTTTGAGTGAGGCAGGTGAAGAGGGGCATGCATATACTGTGGCTGACGTCCAGAGCCGGCTAATGATGCTCATTCCTACTACTCCCAAGCATTCATAGTTCAGGACTTCAGTGGTCCTAGCAAGTGTGGGGTAAAGACTACTGCTCAACATTCCAATAAGAGGTTGAGGCTTAAGTGGCCCATTGGAAGAGGAGATCTGTTTATTACAAAACCAGGACAGATGCAGTGGCTCATGCCTGTAATCCCAGCACTTTTGAAAATCAAGGCAGGAGATTATTTGAGCCCAGAAGTTTGAGACCAGCCTGGGGAACATAGTGAGATCCCAGTTTCTACAAAAAAAAATGTTTTTTAATTAGCTGGGCATGGTGGCATGCAACTGTAGTCCCAGCTACTCAGGAGGCTGAGGCAGGAGGATCATTTGAGCCCAGGAGATTTAGGCCGTAGTGAGCTACGATTGTCCCAGTGTACTCCAGCCTGGGTAACAGACTGAGAGAAAGAAAAGAAAGAAAGAAAGAGAGAGCGAGAGAGAGAGAGAGAGAGAAGAAAGAAAGAAAGAAAGAAAGAAAGA
>NW_022436966.1:7845722-7867691 GCF_009761245.1 Sapajus apella
ATAGAAAGAAAGAAAGAAAGAAAGAAAGAAAGAAAGAAAGAAAGAAAGAAAGAAAGAAAGAAAGAAAGAAAGAAAGAAAGAAAGAAAGAAAGAGGGAAAGAAAGAAAATAAAACCAACAGTGAAAGTGGCAAATGTACTGCTGTTGATAATTTTGATAATACCAAGTTGAAGATTCCAGGAAGCAAGCATTTTCAGACACTACTGGTGAGGATATACAGTAGTACAACCTTATCAACAAGTAACTCAAAAAAAGGGGGAGAAAAACCGAAAAGATTGCATACACTGTAGCCCAGAGATTCAACATACACAAACTTATTCTGTGAAAGTCACAAGGGATATCTGCAAAGATTTATCTACAAGCATATTTACCATAGCTTTGTTTGTAAGAGTAAAAAACCGGAAACAAGGTAAATTTCCAACAACAGGAAATTGGTTAAACACATCATTATACATCTCCACAGGATATGCTACTCAGCAGCCATTTAAAATGTTAAGCAGGCCGAGCATGGTGGCTCATGCCTATAATCCCAGCACTTTGGGAGGCCAAGGTGGAAGGATCACTTAAGCTCAAGAATTTGAGACCAACGTGGACAGCATAGTGAGATCTCATCTCTGCAAAAGAATTTTAAAAAATTAGTCAGGCATTGTAATCAGAGCTACTCAGGACGCTGAGGCAGAAGAATCATTTGAACCCAGGAGGCAGAGGTTGCAGTGAGCAGAGATTACACCACGGCATTCCAACCTGGGTGACAGAGTAAGACTGAGTCTCAAAAAAAAAAGTTAAGTCAGGCGTGGTGGTGCACACTTACTGTCCCAGCTACTCAGGAGGCCGAGGTGGGAGGATCACTTGTGTCTGGAGGTTAATGAGCAGTGAACGCATCACTGCACCCTAGCCTGGGTGACAAAGTGAGACCGTGTCTCAAAATAAAATGAAATATTATTAGAAATAGAAATTCCATTTGACCCAGCAATCCCATTACTGGGTATATATCCAAAGGATTATAAATCATTCTACTATAAGGACACGTGCACATGAATGTTCATTGCAGCACTGTTTACAATAGCAAAGACCTGGAACAAACCCAAATGCCCATCGACGATAGACTGGATAGGAAAAATGTGGCACATATACACCATGGAATATTATGCAGCCATCAAAAACGATGAGTTTGGGTCCTTTGTAGGGACATGGATGAACCTGGAAACCATCATTCTCAGCAAACTGACACATGAGCAGAAGATCAAACACTGCATGTTCTCACTCATAGGTGGGTATTGAACAATGAGAACACATGGACACAGGGAGGGCAGCACTACACACTGGGGTCTGTTAGGGGGAAATAGGGGAGGGACAGCGGAGGGTGGGGAGTTAGGGAGAGATAGCATGGGGAGAAATGCCAAATATGGGTGATGGGGAGGAAGGCAGCAAATCACACTGCCACGTGTGTACCTATGCAACAATCTTGCATGTCCTTCACATGTACCCCAAAACCTAAAATGCAATAAAATAAATTAAAAAAAAAAAAAAAGAATTAGCAGTAAGACTGCGTCTAAAACACACACACACACACACACACACAAAAAGAACTATCTGATAATCAACACTGTGCTCTTCAGAACTGTTGTATATAGCCTCACTAAATAAAAGGATAAAAGCTGAAAAAATAAAATAAAATAAAATGTTAAGTAGACAACTATTTTAACAACCCAGAAAAATGGTCACATTATGTTATTAAATTTTTAAAAATAGTTCACAAAAGATAATGAGTACATTAAATATATATGTATATATACACACATGCACTCATACACACTCAGACAAAAGGCTAGAAGAATGGACACCAAAATAGTCACACATTCAAGTGAAAGATGAAGAATATGCACCAAAATAGTAACAGTATCTTAATTTCTGGATGGCACAATAATGGGTGGTTTTAATTTACTTTTGCTTTTCTGTATTTTCCAAAATATTTATAAGAAACACTATATAGCTTTGGTAATTAAAAATAGTTCCTTATTTTTAGTATAATAAAAATAGTTTGATATAATTAAACAGCTTAATATAATAAGTTAGTCTTTTTAAATATGAAAGTAATAGAATCTGATCATTAAAAATTCAAAAAGTATTAAAGCATATTAAAGAAAAGTTAAAAGCGTTTCATTCCCCTAATTCCTCCAAGTCAGATTCCTCATCTAAAACAAAAATCACAGAGGCCTTTGTTACATCATTGCGGATTTTTTCTTTCTTAATATATGTATACTTTTAAAGTCATTTAAAAGAAATTTTTTTTTAATTTTAGCTAGTAAAAGACTAAGGTAAGGAATCAGCAAACTTTTTCTATAAAGGTCCAGATAATTAATATTTTCAGCTCTTTCAGAACTACTCCATTCTGCCATTGCATCATGAAAGCAGCCATAGATGACATGTAACAAATGAGCCTGGCTATCTTCCAATAAAATTTTATTTACAAAAACAAGCAAAATGGCTGGGCGCAGTGGCTCACACCTATAATCACAGCACTTTGGGAGACCAAGGTGGGAGGATTGCTTGAGCCCAGGAGTTTGAGACCAGCCTGGGCAACGTAGGGAAACCCCATCTCTACAATAAATTTAAAAATTAGCCGGGCATGGTGGCACGTGCCAGTGATCCTAACTGTTCCAGAGGCTGAGGCAAGAGGATAACTTGAGCTCAGGCGTTCAAGTCTACAATGAGCTGTCATGCCGCCACTGCACGCCAGCTTGGGCAATAGACCCTACCTGTAAATAAATTATAAAATAAAATAAAATAAAATAAAGCAATAGTCTGGACTTGGCTCATGGGCCAGTTCTCAGACCCCTGGACTTAAGCAAACAAAACAAAAAATGCCAACTTAAGAAAAATTAAAATGCCAACTTACTGAGAATGCTGGCTGAAGAAAGCAGCTTGCTTGGTTTCTGTTTCATGTTAACATCAGTTTCAGTTCAAAATGCCCTTTCTGACCAGGCATGGACGCTCATACCTGCAATGCTAGCACTTTGAGAGGCCAAGGCGGGCAGATTGCCTGAGCTCAGGAGTTCAAGACCAGCCTGGGCAACACGGTGAAACCCATCTCTACTAAAACACACACACACACACACACAAATTAGCCAGGTGTGGTGACATGCAACTGTAGTCCTAGCTACTCAGGAGGCTGAGGCAGGAGAATCGCTTGAACTGGGAGAGAGAGGTTGCAGTGAGCCGAGATCATACCACTGCACTTCAGCCTGGGCGACAGAGCAAGACTCCATCTCCGGAAAAAAAACAAACAAACAAAACATCCATGCTTCTGAGTGACCACGTGGTACTCCTTCCTGTTTAACATCAGTAATAACGATGCCCTTTTTATACACTGAGTTTCCCCACCTTCAACCTGGGTTCCACGTAGCAAGTGCCACCCCACCCACTGCTCCACACCCAGGCTAGCTAGATAAAGGTCCCACATCAACCTGCTGGGGATCTGCCACATTGGAAACGCTTACTGAGTACCTGCTGTGTGCAAGGCACTGTGCTGCCATCACAGCCCCACAGTAATCATGAGCTCATTGTGATCAGGGCCCATGTCTTTTTTACCTTTGTATTTCTTTTTTTTTTTTTTTTTTTTTTTGAGATGGCTCTGTCACCAGGATGGAATGCAGTGGCCCAATTTCAGCTCATTGCAACCTCCGCCTCCCGGGTTCAAGCAATTATCCTGCCCCTGCCTCAGCCTCCCAAGTAGTTGGGACTATAGGCACATGCCACTATGCCTGGCTAATTTTTTGTATTTTAGTAGAGACAGGGTTTCACCATGTTGGCCAGGATGGTCTCAATCTCCTAACCTCATGATCTGCCTGCCTCGGCCCCTCAAAGTTCTGGGATTGCAGGTGTGAGCCACCACACCCAGCCTCGCCTTTGCATTTCTAGTGCCAGCACACATAGATCACTAAATTAGAGCTAAATAAATGGATGAATGAGACATATGCAAAATAGGATCTTATTCTCAGGCACTGTGGCTTGATAGTGAAAAAGGCACTGGCACATAGTGCAGACTCAATCAACATGAGTCTCCTTAACGCCTGTATATAACAAACTCCACATCAGCAAACGCTAGTGCTGCAGTCACCAGTATTTTAGATAAGTATTCCTCAGAGCTCTAGGTGAATGGGAATCATGTGGACTTCATATTAAAATGCAGATCTTGATTCAGGAGGTCTGAAGTTGGGCCCAGGACTCTATGTTTGACAAGCTCCCAGGGATATCAATGCTACTGGTTCAAGCAGCAACGTTGTAGCAGTATGAGGCAAAGGTCACAGCTGAGCAGTGAGGACTTGGAGGAGATATCTGCCCCAAAAAAGCTTGGATAATATGGCCACTCTTTCCTGTGAAGCTTTATTATGTTGGGTAAGAGAAGAAGCCTATTTCAAGATGGGCTTCTCAGACAACTCCACCAGTATGGTCCTTCTTGGTCCAGAATTAGGTTCTCAGTTTTACAGATCTAGAAACTCAGTTTCATCAGTTTTCTGGCATAACTAGAATGTCCTGATCACAAAACACTGAGAAAGAAGAAATGGACTAAAACTGGGGCAAGAGCTGGGGAAATTAATGAAGACAGATAAGACTTGTCACCACTCAAGACAGAGTCCCCATTTCAAATGCCACATCTCAAACGGCAGAGAAAACTCTGTAAAATGCAGCCCACTATTGATACCCTAGGGTTCTATTCTGCAGGAGTAAAGGGGCCCAGGTGGTCTAAATTGAAAAGGTTCCTTGGGTCAGATGGATGCATGAGTCAGAGCTCAGGGAGGCCTTTGGAGTTGAGAGAGATGCCAGGTACAGGTTCCAAAAGAAAAGGAAAGCAGGGACCCAGGCACAAGTCTGGTCAGAGGACTGGCTGCAGGTGGTAGGCTGTCCCAGACGGGGACGGGCTCCCACACCCCTAGGACACTCAGCACAGGCACAGAGACAATTTCCAGATCCACGCATTACTGGAAAAGGAGCTAACACACTGCCCTCCCAGGGGCTTCTGGATTCCATCCTGGCCCCCATCCAGCCTGCGGCAGGTAATTATTGCTGACAGCTGGGTGGAGCAATGACTGGCAAGGCCTGCCTGATACAGAAGCCATCAGGTAATACCAAGCTGAATCCTTGTTAGCCCTGTATCAAGATTACTATATAAAATAAGAAAGCCAATTTATCATGAGAAATGCGTGTCCAGTTGCAACAGGCAAGCTTTCCACATACCCTCCTCCTGGGGAGGAACCTAAACTAGAATCCATAGGTTACTTACTAGATGGACCAAGTCCTAGGAATCTGGATGGTCCTAGACAAGTTTACCCCTAGATCTGCCAAGCCCCCCGAACTCGCACCTCAGCCAGCCAATGAGCCCCTTGGCCTTGGTTGGTGATCCAGGAACTCCTAACCTTCTGTCTCTTTCCTGGGCCTAAGCACAACTACATCCACTCTGTTTTCACTGCCATTAACAGCCCAATTCTGGCCGGGTGTGGCTAATAATCCTGTAATCCCAGTACTTTGGGAGGCCGAGGCGGGCAGATCACTCGAGGTCAGGAGTTTGGGACCAGCCTGGCCAACATGGTGAAACCCTATCTCTACCAAAAATACAAAAATTAGCCAGACACGGTGGTGCACATTTGTAATCCCAGCTACTTGGAAGGCTGAGGCAAGAGAATCACTTGAATCTGGGAGGCGGAAGGTGCAGTGAGCCAAGATCGCACCACTACACTCCAGCCTGGATGACAGAACGAGACTCCATCTCACACAAAACAAAATAAAACAAAAACAACCCAATTCTTCTTTATTTCCCATGTTTCCGTAGAATGTTGTGCTTTCCCAACTTCGCTGATTATTTTTCTTTGGTTACATTTTAAGTTGGATGCCTTGTTACCTAGCTAGAAGTTCTCTTTAATTTTGCCAATAAGCTGCACTAAAAGGAGATGAACACCCCGGTAGGTATTCGCATGTCAAACCCGATCTGCTATAATTTGTAGGCTCTTAGCATCGTGGCTTAGACAATAGATACTGATCAAGTACTTACTTCTTTCATGATACTAGGCACAGTGGAGACAAATAGGAATAACATGTCCCTGCCTGTCTCCTGAGTATGGCTTCCTGGTCTAGGGCAAGAGACAATATGTAAACAAGTATAGATGATGCTGATACAATGGGTGGGTTAATGGACGGGGTTCTGTCCAAAGCACCATGGAGCTCTGAATGGTGAAAATGATGGCCCCCAGAGCACTGAGTAAGGGAGTGAGTCACGGGAGATGTAGCAACTTTAGGGCTGGAGCTAGAGAGATAAATACTGTTCACCGGTTCTAAGGCACAGTTTCCACATTTTAACATCTCTAAATTAGTGCATGTGTCATAGAATCACTGTCAGCCCGGGGAGGTGGGTAAGTCATTGCCGGACACCATTAGCCACAGTCAGGAAAGCGTCAGCATCCAACCTTGTAGATGCGTGTCAGGAGCTTGGGAGAAAATTCCAAAGACAATAGTGAAGCACTCTTAAGAGATGCTGCATCACCAATGCATCTGATGATGGCAAAGAGGATGACACTGTGGGGAAAATCAGAGTTCAAAAGTGATCAAAGATGAAAAGTTCTGTAAGTACATAGTGGTGATGATTGCACAACCTTGTGAATAAACCTAAAAACCACTGAATTCTGCACTTGAAAAAGGGTATGTTTTATGATATGTGAAATGATAACAATTTTTTTAAGTGGGAAAAAAGTTTTAGAAGGCTAGAAAAGTTCTGGATATGGATGGGGTAATGGTGGCACAACAATGTGAATGTGTTTAATATCATTGAACTGTAGATTTTATTTATTTATTTATTTATTTACTGAGACAGGATCTCACTCTGTCACCCAGCCTGGAGTGCACAATCATGGCTCACTGCAGCCTTGACCTCCCAGGCTCCATTGATCCTCCGACCTAAGCTTCCGTGTAGTTGGGACTACAGGTGCACGCCACCATTCCAGACTAATTTTTGTTTTGTTTTGTTTTTAGTACAGACAGGGTTTCAACATGTTGGCCAGGCTGGTCTCAAACTCCTGGGCTCAAGCCATCAGCAGGCTTTGGTCTCTCAAAATGCTGGGATTATACACGCGAGCCACTGCACCCGGCCTGAAGTATATGCTTTAAAAATTGTTAAAATAGTACATTTTATGTTGTCTATATTTTACTACAATAAAAAAATGGGGAAAGAGTACCACTACAAGGTTTTCTCCCATCCACTAACAAAATCATGTGATGACTCAAACTTTGTTTCACTAGTTCTGTGAAAACAGTCTATGTATGAAGATCCCTTGTGTATTACAGCTACAGGTGATTTAAGAGTGAAAGTGGGAAGTTGTAAAACTAATAAAATAGAAGCAAATCATTACTAACCTCCCAAGATAGCTACAGCAGAGGCAGGAGTGAATAACAACCACATACCTGTTAGGGCAAAACCCTAAAATTCTGGTTGGCGGCAATTGCATGGATCAATAGAACCCCTATCTTGCCAGAGGGCCCCCCAGCTGGTGCTGAAGACAGAACATCTGGCTCTCAGAAGGTTCCTTTTATATCATCTCAAATGACCACAACAGGGGTTGCACACCTGAGCCTAAAAGCCTGGAGGACCAGGTGGCAATAAGAGCAGTGAGGGCTTCCTTCCAGAAGGTGAAAGACTTGTCATCACTCCTTCTTCTGAGGGTTCTCACAACCCACCAATGGACTGTTCTTATAGCCAAGTGGAGATGTGACACCTCACTCCAGCATAAAAATGGCAGAGTTCCCTCTGTCCGGCCTGCACAACCACTTACTCTGAGCTGCCTACCAAACTAACAGCTAAGGTGGGAAGGCCCAATACTCACCACAGAGACTTAATCACTTGCCTCCCCAAACATCTGAAGATAAAACTTCTTTAACAGATACATTAACTAAGATCAGAGTTTTCTATTTGAAGGAATCTGTGGGCAATAAATCTTCTCCAGGGGGCTTTATTTAACTTGATTTATAAAACGTGCTAAACAATAGGAAGGAATGTTGCCAACTCCTACTGTCTGACCAGGTCCACAAACAGAGCAGGTAGCCTTCACTTACAAGCCGTGAACAGTTAGCCTCACAAGCCGCAACTGGGAACTGAACTTCTGGCATCTCTCCAGGGAAAATCCTACCAGGGAAACTGCCCTAGAAACTCCCTATAAGCAAAGTGGATGATCAAGTTCAAGGTCTCCCTAGTTTGTTTGCAGCAGTGAAATGTTTGTATTGAGTTTTGCATTTCACATGTTACTAGGTGGTCATTCATGATTTTCATTTCTCATGTTGTCCACTGATCTGGCTATACTTTGATGGTTTGTTTGTTAATGCCTGACTCAGGACTTCTGTGTGGACAATGAATAGAGAATGGTCTAGGACCTGGACTCTAGGTGACATGTGATGGAGACGGAGGTCAATGTGAAGACCTTTTCAAAATCAATGTGGTGGAAAGAAAGTACAAACCATTAGAATTGCCAGGATGAGTGACCAATTCAATGTAGGAAGTGAGAGCTTGACAGTTAAAGGTAACTGAAAGTTTCTAACGTGGTTTAGAAGCCAGGGGTGGCCTTTAGCCAAAAGAATATCCTATCTGGAAGTCAGTGCTCTCCCTCCTCAGACTGGACTTGGTCATCTCCTGAGAGCCCACACTTACTTTGGGCCTCCTAGCATCTATATGATGACCACATGGAATTGGGGCCACTGTCAAGGATCCTGGTCAACTCGTTGAAGCTTTGTTTACACTCTAAAAATTGCCCAGATGGAAGGAGGGGTATGAGCTCCTCATTTCTGACTCTGAAATGCAGCCCTATAAGCTTTGGGGAAATCTATATTTAGCTATGACTCAGTCAAGTTGGAATTTGAGTCAAATATTTTCATGATCACTTGTTGCCTTTTTGCCATTCAGCCTTAAAGATAATTTTATGATCAAATTTTCACCACTTCAGGATGAGCACTGTTGTTCTTTGAAGACCAAAATGGCACTCACACTCACATACACTGATTCCAGAGGAGGAAATGGAAGAGGGAAAGGATACACATTCCATCCTTCAGGATACTGAGGCTCCTCTCACTTCCAAAGCAAGCAATATTAAGTTTAGAGCTTTGAGCGGGTTAGAGGCAGAATGGCATAATAATTAAAAGCTTGGATTTTGTAGTCTAAGAGACCCAAGCCTCTGTTCTTCCATTATTAGCTGTGTGCCCTTGGGCCATCCATTTAACCTAAGCCTCAGTGTGTCTGTAAAATGAGGAGAAGAGTAATACCCACTTCACAAGGGTTCTTGTGAAGGTTAAATAAGATAATGTATGTAAACTGCTTAGCACAGTGCATGGAACATCATAAACACAAAATTATATTATCACTATGGATGAACTGAAAGTGAGTAGTGTCTGACAAGCTTCTCTATCTCTCCAGCAGCAAATACAACCAGAAGGATATGGATTATGCAGTGCGTTTCAAACATTTTGATCACAATACTTATAAGAAATACTTACATATTGCAGCCCAGTACACACATGCATAGTTAAATGACTGAAACAAAACAAGTGCTACCAAACAATAATTATCTTTACCATCTTTACTGTGGGCTGGGCGTGGTGGCTCATGCCTGTAATCCCAGCACTTTGGGAGGCCAGGCATTGTGGCAGTTGCCTGTAATCCCAGCTACTCAGGAGGCTGAGGCAAGAAAATCGTTTGAACCCAGGAGTCAGAAGTTGCAGTGAGCTGAGATCGTGCCATTGCACTCCAGCCTGGGTGACAGAACGGGACTCCGCCTCAAAAAAATTAAATAAATAAATAATTGTCTTTACTGTGGCAACACTTGATGTACCCTGGGACTTTTTTTTTTTTTTTGAGACAGAGTCTTACTCTGTCATCCAGGCTAGAATGCAGTGGTGCCATCTCCACTCACTGCAGCCTCTGCCTGCA
Organism: Sapajus apella; assembly: GCF_009761245.1. Taxonomy (NCBI): domain Eukaryota; kingdom Metazoa; phylum Chordata; class Mammalia; order Primates; family Cebidae; genus Sapajus; species Sapajus apella. The sequence continues at coordinate 7,855,683 of NW_022436966.1, forward strand.
GGCTCAAGCAATTCTCCTGCCTCAGCCTCTCAAGTAGCTGGGATTACAGGTGCCCACCACCATGCCCAGCTAATTTTTTGTATTTTTAGTAGAGACAGGGTTTCACCATGTTGGTCAGGCTGGTCTTGAACTCCCGACCTCAAGTAATCCACCCGCCTCCACCTCCCAAAGTGCTGGGATTACAGGCATGACCCACGGTGCCCAGCCTGAGACTTCTTTACTAGTCTATGTGTTTCATTTATTTATTTACTTTTGAAATTTTTCAGACTTACAGAAATGTTGAAAGAATGATACAAAAACACTTTTCACCTAGAGCAGAGTTTCTCAACATCAACACTATTGACATTCTGGGCTGGATAATTCTTTGCTGTGGGGCCATCTGAGCACTGTAGGATATTTAGGGCTATAGCTAGCTTTTCCCCACTAGATGCCATTAGTACCCCATACACACACCCAGTTATTACAACCAAAAATGTCTTCAGACATGGCCATTGTTTTCTGATGGGTAAAATCACCCGCAGTCCATTGAGAACCTGAGAACCATTTACCTAGGCCTACCAGAAGTCAACAGTTTACCATATTACTCTACCTTTCTCTCAGTACAGGCGCGCGCGCGCACACACACACACACACACACACACACACAAACACAGGCATTTTTTGGTTGAACTACTTGAAAGTAAATTACAAACTTCATGATATTCAACACCAAAATAGCTCATTGTGTATCTCCTGAGATTAATGACATTCTCTTACACAGCCACACTGCCATTACTGTGCCTAAAAAAATTAACATTAAGTCCATAATATCTTTTCTTTCTCCTTCCTTTTCCATGTTGTGTGTAATCCACTAAATAGGTTTTATGTCCCACTGTGGGTCATGACCCATAGTTTGAGGATTCGAGAAAGGGGAATACAGAAGCGAACATAACTCTCTTCCCCTAAAGATCTCTGAAAAGCCAGAACAGAAGCCCAGGCCTGCCAGCATGAAGGCACAGAGCCAAGTGCACTTTTATAGGAGCCTCACCAACATGCCCTGTCATTTCTCTCCCTGGCTGCTCCCACCCCACAGAGCACACCCCCATGGCAGGACCAGGAGCAAATGACCTAGCCAGCCCCACCCTGCAGGGGACCCAGGAGCTCTCCCAGGCGCCAGCGGGCACCAAGTGGTGTGTGCCCTGGCCCGTCTGCCCAGGGCTGGCAGGGCGCACTGGCCTGACCACATCACAGGCCCAGGCTCGGGTTCAGGCTCAGGCAGGCCGCCCACCCCTTCCCTGCTTGCTAAACTCCTTTCCTTGACCTGCACTGGCTCCAGGAAAGTGGTTACAAGTGGGTCCAGAAACTGCCAACAGGCCAGGGCTGAAAAACATGAAAGTGTGTGAGTCACTAGCTGTCTTTGATTCTCCTGACCTTATAAATCTGGCCTTTGAATCTAACATCAGGATCCAAACAGCAGAGAAACCTGAAAACTAACATGACCCAAAATGGATGGTGAACTTGCCACCAAAACCCCCTGCATAAGCTCCCCAGGGGTCTGGAAAGATCAGTGAGGAGCAAGAAGTGAAGGAGAGATTCTTACCCAGGCCCTGGCCAGCACCTCTGTCATCCAGGAAAGGATGCCCCTTTTGGACTTGCTCTTGCTTTTGTTTTCTTATAAAGACTTGAAACTTGTATAAGCCAGGCTTTCTTGAAAGTCAAGAGTCTCTCCAGCTTGCAGGCTAGAGGCAGGGGAGTTAGATCGACTCTGGCATTTGAGGAGAACGCATTGCCTACAGCCTGAAAAGCTGAGGAGGAACCTCCACTGAGACTGACGGTTAAGTCTAGGAGGCAGTTGCTATGACAACAGCCCATCACCTCTAAGAAGAACCCAAAATACAGGTTCTGCATCCCAACTCCAAGAGTACTGGAATGATGTGCTGCCTAATAGGGAGTAAAATGTAGGGGAGGGACTGCAGCAATGGGGCCACGAAAGGATAGAGTTATCCCAGAAAATGAGGAGTGCCATCTCTGTGGCACACCCTACACTGTTCCTGTGATTCAAGACAAAGGTGAAGAATACATTTCCAAAGCTGGCAACGTGGCACGGACAGTGATCAGAAGCAGCTATGGGTGGGAGTGCCGCAAATATTCACCGATTGCAAACTATTTTCACCTACTGTTATGCCCCCGGTATCTTCAAGTCTGTTATCACAATCCAAAATTATCTCATTAATTTAGTTTTCTGTCTTTCTTCCCCCACTAAACTGTAGGGACGTGACAGCCTGGTCTATTTTGTTCATCACTGTATCCTCACTTCTGAGAACAATGCTCAGAACACAATAAACAGTGCTCAAAAGATATGGGACCAATGAGTGAGTGAGTGAGTAACACAATGTCTTGGTCTGCTCAGGCTGCCATAACAAATGCCATAGCCTGGGTATCTTAAACACTAGACATTTATTTCTCATAGTTCTGTAGTCTAGGGGAAAGTCCAAGATCAAGGTGTTGGCAGATTGCATTCCTGGGAAGGGCTCTTTTCCTGGCTTGCAGATGGCCACCTTCCCATTATAGCTGCACATAAAACATACACACGCGTGCACACACAAAAACACATACACACAAAGAAAGGGAGAGCGCAAGAGAGAGAGAGAGTGTGAGAGAGAGAAAGCAAGAGCATGCTCTCTGATGTCTCTTCTGGTGAGGGCACTAATCCCATCATGAGGGCCCCACCTTCATGACTCCATCTGAACCTAATTATATCCCAAAAGATATATCCCTAATTCTATCCCATCTCCAAACACCATCACACTGGGGGTTAGGGCTTTAATATAGGAATTTGGGGTGTGGTGGGACATAACTTAGTCCATAGCACATGATCTCCCCTCAACTACGACAAGTCAACTACAATTTTCCCCACTTAACGGAGGAAGAAAGTAAAGCCCAGAGATGTCAGGTCCACTGAGCTAATCAGTGGTAAGCCTGGGCCTCAAAACCAGAAGCCTTGGCTCCAATTCCCACAATGCCTAAAACCAGTGGAGAGACAAGTATCTTTATCACTTCTGCCATCCCCTTGGGTCCTACAGTTCGGTGGGACTCATAGGACAATACAAGTATGATGGCTTTACTTTCATCAACTTAAGTCTAAAATTGACAGGACATTTTCTCAAACTATTGGAAACTCCCTTTGCACCTTTCCCTTAAAGCAGGGATCCCCAACCCAAGGGCCAGAGACCTGTACCAGTCCATGGCCTGTTAGGAACTGGGCTGCACAGCAGGAGGTGAGCAGCAGGCAAGATTCTCTTAGAATCTAATTAGAAGTTATTAGAACCCTGTTGTGAACTGCATGCAAGGGATCTAGGTTGCACGCTCCTTATGAGAATCTAATGCCTGATGATCTGAGGTGGAACAGTTTCATCTTGAAACCATCCCCATTTTCCCATCCAAAGAAAAATTGTCTTCCCCTGATGCCAAAAAGGTGGGGAACTGCTGCCTTAAAGGCAACCCACAGTGAGGCTGGGGCCTGCCTGAGAAGTGATTCAAGTTTGTCTTCAGCACCCTGTGCAGCCGTTACCCACCCACAGCTCCCTAGGATGGTGGATGATGCCCACTCCAGAAGCCAACTCCGTGAGTAACAATCTTTTACATTTAGAATTGTGAATCTGGTTGGCTCTGGCAGAGATTAAATAAGTGCCTAATTTTAAGAGGCCCAGAGAGACAATGACTTAAATAAGGTCATGAGCAAGCTGTCCAGATTTCTCCAAACTAGAACTAGACACAGCATCATTTCAGAAGGAGCTACCTGGGTGTGTAGTTACAGGGAGCATGAAAAAAAGAAAGAAACAAGGATTCCAGAGAGAGGAAAAAAAATAACCCGTGGTGTTTCAGGTATTTCAGATTAGTACGCAGGAGAAGAAACATTTAGGAACATTTAGGGGCATGGGGACCTTCCAGAGCCTCTCCTACTGGTGACACAAGTGGTCATTCTCCTGCCTCTTCCCACCCACCTGTGATGGGCCAATTGATCCCACTCCCTTCCTGTTAACAGCACCCAGTGCTGGGCTGATTTATCTTCACAGAACCCAAGTTTCTTTTTTTGTTTCTTCAGTTACAGAAAATGGACACAGAACCCAAGTTTCTGGTATCACAGGGATGTTGTATAAGATCAAGCTAAAACAGCTCTTTCCCTTGAAATCCCTAAAATTAGGCAGTCTCTCTCTCTCTCTCTGTCTCTCTCTCTTTCTCTCTCTCTCTCTCCCTCACACACTCACACACACACACACACACACACACACACACACACACACACACTGCTCCTCCAGCCCCATTTCTGCCACCACTACCAGCAACTCCTAAAACTCAGCCTAGAAAGCCCATGGAGTCACCTTCAAATGGGGCTCCCTGAGAATTAGGACATCCGAAGCATCTATAGTTGATTCTTGCATTGCTCTGGGGCACACCCATGGTACAGACAGGTAAAAGAGGGCATCCTCTGTTAACGTCCTCTCTTCCAGGCCCTGCTGATGCTTTAAAAACAGTATCTAATTATTGCAACAATTCTGCAAAAATCCCCTTTTAACTAAAAGATGAAGAAATCAAAGCTTGGAAAGATAAAGTGCTATATCGCAAACACCGCTCAAAATCTGACGCTAAAACACGTGCTCTTTCCGTTGAACAAAACTATTTCCCAACTCATCATTCTAATATATTTCAAACTGAAAATACATAGCTTTTTTTCCTCCAAAATTAAAAAACTATAATTTAGGCTAGAAAATGAAAAGCTTTTTAGAAAATTAATCACAAATAATATTAAAATTGCCAATTAGGGTAAAAAATCAAGGGCAAATGCTAAGATTTTTGTCTCAAAGTAAAATGAACCCACATAGAAAAAAAGGCTGAACACTTTAACATACGCTCATAAAGAGCCAGAACATTATTCTTTGCCAAATCTAGCAATATCCCTGGCTCTCAGCAGAGAGAGAACAGACCAGGGTAGAAGGGGGTCCCTCACTTTACAACTACAGCCTCCCCACAGTGGAATGTGACCCCATCAAGGTTAAGCATGGCAGAAGGAATAGGTTGCTGTGCAAAAGTTAACCTTTCTCACTACAACCTAGAGAGGATTCCAGGCTTTTTCTCCCAGATGGAAAGCCTCCTTATATTCTCAAGTGCTCTTTTGAGTGGAAGAGGAAAAAGGCACAGGGTAAGAGTCAGTGTCCTAGAGCTGAATACAACTCAGGGACAGGCATGGGGTGAACTTGTCCATCTAATGTCTCACTCATCAAAAATAAAAAACTGCCAGCCATTGGTCCAAGGGAATACTGATAGACAAGGGCAGGACCACATGGTGGATTTTTTATGTATTAAGTGATCCCAGAGACTCCCTGAGGGGCTCTCAGGGCTAAAAAATAGTCTCATTCTACAGAAATATACCCACGCCTTAGGCAGATACCAGAATGCAAATGCATTATGGTACAAAGAGAAACATAATTCCACCTGGGCCCAAACCAACTGCAGCAAGATCTGCCTGACTCCCTCTTTATACCAGCAACTTGGGAAGTCAGATCCTGACCGGCAGCTACTTTATTTATTGCCATGAGCCATGCACATCACAAAGACCAGGAAGGCTCAAAGTTCTATGATCAGCACTTTCATTGTAGGAGATCAGGTGTGAAACCAAATTGCAGCAGAAGAGGGCTTGGTGAATAAGACATCAGAGCAAAGGTGATTCAATGAATGAAAGTTTAATGGCCTCAGCCTGAGAAGAGCCTGCTGCAGGTTGCTCACACAGAGCTGTCTTGACAAACTCTTTCCTTTCCATTCCTGCAGCACTAGTGAGGCCAGAAGTACTCTAAGAGAGCTAAGTGAGATGAGAGTATTCTTCCTGCAAAGCAAGGATGATACCACCACCGTTTCTCTTGTTTCGCAGCTGACCAGTCCTCCTTCAAAGGCCACTCTGTCTTCAGATGCATCCATTTCTTTGAAGACTACAGTCAAGTCCTTTTGGCCTGGAAACCTCCTTGTCTCTCTCTTTCTACTAGTTTGCCTATCCTTCTCTTATCCAGTACCTGTGACTCCCACAGAAATAGTTTAACTTCCTAAGCTTGGGATTCAATTCAACCTCCCCACCCCAACCACTGATAAGAGTACTCCTAGGCAGAAAGAGAAGCTGAAGCATTTGGAAAAATGCACTTTGGACTTGATCTGTCTAGATAAGCAAAGCAAAGTGTCTGGAGTTTACCACCTTTTCAAGGAGGTCTCTTTAATAAAATTCTCCAGGGCTGAAGAATGTAATAAAATTCTTCAGTGTCAGCCACAGGTTTGGCTTCTCCAAAAGAGATCTAAAACAACTGTAGTTTAGACAAGAGAGAATGTCACTTCCCTTTTATGTAATAGTCTGAGTATATCTAGGGCTGACACAGTGGTGCCCAGGATTGAACCCAGGTGCTTTCTAAGTTGTTGATCTGCCATCCACCAGCATAGTCCTTATCTGCAGGATCTAGGATGTCTCAAGATGATGCCCACATCTCTGTCACTGGCAGTAGGAGATTGGGGAGTTCAGCAGAGGTGTCCTCCCCTTAAAGGCATGACCTGGAAGCTGCAAACATCACTTCTGCCCATCCCATTGGCCAGAACTTCAGCCTAGCTACATGGCAGATTGGTCTTCCCATCATCTTCACTAGGCAGCCCCAGGCTCGGCTGAAAATTCTATTTCTATATAAAAATGAAAGAACGGATACTGTCTGTGCCCGGCTACCCTTATTTCTCCTTTCTCTATCCATTACTTTCCTTTTAAAGTCTGCAGCTCTTTAATGAGAACAATTATAGACTGGTGTATAAAATTAGATTCAAAATATGTGGAATGATTGAGAGTAAAGATGTCACATGGATTCAAATGTCCTATTCATAAATCAAAACGCAACATTCACACAATAGCATTTTAATGCTGAAGACTAGGAGTATTTCTCCACGAATATGTGAGTGAAGGTATGCGCAAGTTTGCTTGAGAAAAGTTTTCCCAACTGGGGAGAGTGGTAAATAGTATTGGGAAAGGAATTTGAAGTTCTACTGGGGAGGGACCTACACAGACTGACTAGAGAAGATGCTCTTCTTTTCTTGGGGCTGGATTTTAATTTTTGTTTACAAATTCAGCTTTAGGAATTATTGTGTTTCTCCATAAATAACTAGGGGGTACACAACATTGGGTTTCTTAGACAAAATATTTAGACAATATTTGTTCCTGAATGAGGGTCGGTTCTATGCTCTGCTGTCATGGACCAAAGCGTATATCCCAAGTGCACACTAATCAGGTGACTCCATTACCACACACTTCCACCCTCCCTCTCCCAATCATCAATGAAACGCCCTATACTGTTTTTAGCTGAAAGGGAAATCTCTAAGCTCTTTAAAAATAAATGAAATGAAAATGAGATATAATTATGTACAGTTGCAACCATAACCATAGGGTTGGTTGGTATAAATGTTGCAATATTTTATTGGTCAGCTTCTGATCTACCACATGAAACATTTTTTTAATTTCAAATCCTTCTCCTCACCCCCACTCATTACATACTCCTTCCAACCATTGTTCCCAATGGACAGCAGGGGTTTCTCTGCAGCATCCAGACAGAAGGGAGGGGTATTGTTCACATACTGTTCTCTTTTGTTGGGGTAGAAGAGGCATTTACAGTTGACTATTTTAATATTAGTTCCAGCTTTTTCTTGCCTAGAATGCCTCACTTAAAAATGAGCTCAACTCTTTCTGTGGCTTCAAACATGAACACGCCACATTTCAAAGTGCAAGAAATAGGAGTAGTAAAGTGTCGACTCAGTGTGAGGAAATTGAATTCCCAAATTTTATTCCCTTGGCCCGATTAGAGTCCATTAGCTGGAGATGGTCTTTCAACCAAAACGTATGTGTTCCTCCCCATTGTAAAATCCATCCAATAAAAATGTTTAACCAGAGAACAGAGGAAACTAGCTCCAGCAGGAAAGAAGAAGAAAGAAAATAGATGAGGTCCTCATAAAATCCCAGATTGAAGACTCTCTGTGTTAGTGCAAAGGTCAGTCTCCCTCCCATAGAAGCTTCTGAAAATATACTCCTCTCTTGCAAATGGAAACTGTGCAGCCTTTCTTTCAAAAATATCCCTCCACGAAAGAACATATGTGCTGGAGTTAGTCAACAAAAAAGATCATTTCTGGGTTGGTCAGCCCATATTTGAAGACTGCAGACTGAAAAGACCCCAGAGGCCTAAGAAGGAAACTTCTGCCCCTAAGGAAAGACAGAATCCAAGCCAGGGATTCTTGGCCCTGTTTTAACAGCATGTAGAAACCTCAGAGTACTGGGAGGAAAAAGAAAACAAGCAGCTGAAAAATCAGCTTTTTCTTTCTCTCTCCTTAGACTTTTTTTGAGTTAAGAAGGAAAAAATAATAAAAACCCTGCAATGTTTTACAAGGTTTGTAGCCCTCTAAACACACCAGTTAATAATTTTATAAGCAAATCAACTTGCTTGCCACACAATAATATATTCTTAAACTAATAATGACATTTTGGAGCTATAAAGATAAGTCATTGGGGTTTTTGTTGCTTTTTATGTTGACACATTCAGGTTTTTTCAAATTTTAACATCTAGCAATACCCCCACAATGTCTAATTACGCCAAATTCATTCAATAAAAAATTACTGAATTTCTGCTATGTGTCAGGCACCAGGTTAAAGCCCAGGGGTAAAACAGTGAGCAAATAAAGATGTAGGCTCTGCCCTCAGAAAGCTTACAGTCAAACAGAAGAGATGGGCTTTCGAGCAATAATTATATGAGCAAGTCATTTTTTTAAATGTTCCCGTCGATCTTAAACTCAAATAAATTTGAATCTACCTTAGCACAAACATGTCACTTCCATGTAACATTTTTATTACAGAAGGTGTGCATTCAGGGAAAAGCCTATGTGAGATCTTTCAGAAGCTGTCCATGCCACACCCATTTCCCCTCTCTCTACCTCTTTTTTTCTTTTTGAGATGGAGTTTTGCTCTTGTTGCCCAGGCTGGAGTGCAATGGAGCTATCTCAGCTCATCACAACCTCAACCTTCTAGGTTCAAGTGATTCTCCTGCCTCAGCTTCCTGAGTAGCTGGGATTACAGGCACCCACACCACCATGCCCAGCTAATTTTGTGTTTTTAGTAGAGATGGGGTTTCTCCATGTTGGTCAGACTGGTCTCTAACTTCCAACGTCAGGATATCTGCCCACCTTGGCCTCCTAAAGTGCTAGGATTATAGGCATAAGCCACTGCGCCAGGGGCCTATTTCCCCTTTCTCTAACCATCTCAGGGCACCTGCCCAACTTACAACTGCCAACTTGTCTCTCTTTGCCTAAGGGTTTTCTCTGCCTATCAGGCCCACTCTGACAGAAAATTGCTCACCACACCACCATCCAGCTGCCTTCAACCAGTGACTGGTAGGGCTGGTGCATAAACATCCCAGCTCCCTCACCTCTTGGGTAGCATATGTGGGGCGTGTTTTCTACAACCCTCCAAGTTCCCAGGTGAGATTAAGCTCCAGTTCCACATTTTGGTAACTGGTTTGATAAAGCACACGTCATTGGCTGCCTTTCTTTCCATCTCACTTCCTCCCTCTTCTCCAGTTGCTTCCTAGAATCATTTCCTAAAAAATTTACTTGCAGACAAATCCTTCCTTCAGGGTCTGCCTCTAGGCAGTCTTGAAGAGCTTCTCTGATGCATGCTGCTCCTTTATTAAATCAATCATTGTTTAAACAAAGTTTCTCAGCCCCTATTTATTTTTCTTATCTAATTTATTAATGTTCCATCTTTTTAAAGAAAGAAAGGTGGGAGTGGGCATGGTTGCTCAGGACTTTGGGAGGCCAAGACAAGAGAATCGCTTTGAGCCCAAGAGTTCAAGACCAGCTCGGGCATCATGGCAAAACCCCATCTCTACAAAAAAATACAAAAATCAGGTCGGGCGTGGTGGCTCACGCCTGTAACCTAAGCACTTTGGAGGCCAAGGCGGGCAGATCACCTGAGGTAGGGAGTTCAAGACCAGCCTGACCAACATGATGAAACCCCGTCTTAAAAAAAAAAAAAATCAGCCACACATCGGTGTGTGCCTGTAATCCCAACTACTTGGAAAACTGAGATTGGGAATATGGCTTAAGCCTGGGAGGTTGCAGTAAGCTAAGATAGTGCCATTGCACTCCAGCCTGGGTGACAAAGTCAGATCCTGTCTTTAAGAAAGAAAAAAAGTCAAGCTATGGACAAACAGGGATGCAGCTGGGCCTTGGGAATGACAGAAATCAGGGTCTTGGTCCCCTTGGGATGGACTCTGCACCTTTTCCCTAACACTCTGAGAATTGAACTTAGATTCCTCTTTCATTAAGAACTGATTCTGGGCTATAGGCAACAAAATCTATATGGCTTGGACTGACAGTCAGCTTGTGTGCACCTGCACAATCCTACTGGCTGTTCACAGCCACTTCCCTCCTGCCTGGTCGCAGCATCCTCTCCGGTATATCAGGGCCTAGGCTGTGCCACTTGTGAAGTGTTTTGAAAACTACCTTGGATTAGCTCACAGAATTTTTGAGAGTGTGGAGAAACGAGTTTTAGGTTGGTCTTCCTAGAATGACTCCCAGAACCCTGCTAAAGAACTGACCCAATAAGGGACCTGCTACCAATCCACCTAGCCACTCACCCAAACTGCTTTCTCATGTATTTGCAAATCAAACTTCCATATAGGATTATCTGGTTGGGAGAACCTAGTCTATGATTCTACACTCCTGCTGTAAAAAAAAAACCCTGGGAATTGTAGGTTGGCTGGTTGGTTTATGGTTTTTGGAACCTACCTTGAAGTGGCAAGATTCATGAAACATGGCACTATTGAAACTATTGAAACGTGGAAATGCTTACAAGATTTGGGCCGCCACACATGGCAGATTTCCATTATAACTCACAAGGCGGAAAGCAATGGCCACAAACTGTACAACTTATAGCTTCAACCAGTGAAGAATGATTGACCTGACTAGCTGTACTGTAGTCTAAAAATTGCAGGGGACAGATCATTGGCCCCAAACCTTCAGGTGCCCATCTGAGACCAGGGTGGCAGGGCCATGGAAACACATGGCTGCTCTTGAGGGACCCATGTTTGTAAAGGAGAGAGGGGTGAGCAAGGAACACTATCCAGAAAAACGGGGGTTTGGGACAATCTAATGGAGAGAAAGAAGAGAAAAAATGGAGGACACATGATGGCTCTGATAGCTTCTGCTTAGAAGAGGACATGTCACTTCCTCTCCCAACTGATTGGCCCAAGCAAGTCACACGGCCTAGAGTGTCAAGGGATAAGGACTTCTCATTCTTCTGCAGGAGGGCCCTGTAGGGAGAGCTAAGTATGGGCAGCTAATATTTTTTTAACACTGCAAGAAAGGAAGCACTATTATTTGGGTTGTCTACAGAATAACAACTCCTAGGCCAGGCACAGTGGCTCACGCCTGTAATCCCAGCCATTTGGGAGGTCGAGGTGGGCAGATCATGAAGTCAAGAGATAGAGACCACCCTGGCCAACATGGTGAAACCCCATCTCTATTAAAAATGCAAAAATTAGCTGGAGTGGTAGATGCACCTGTAGTCCCAGCTACTTGGGAGGCTGAGGCAGGAGAATCACTTGAACCTGGGAGGCAGAGGTTGCAGTGAGCCAAAATCATGCCATTGCACTCCAGCCTGGTGACAGAATGAGACTCAGTCTCAAAAAAAAAAAAAGAAGAAGAATGACTCCCAGGACCACAGTCACATATCAGGGGATATGTGTATCTCTCTTTACTGTTTTAAAAGCATGTTTTTAAACTTTTTTTTTTTTTTTTTTGAGACGGAGTTTCGCTCTTGTTACCCAGGCTGGAGTGCAATGGCGCGATCTTGGCTCACCGCAACCTCCGCCTCCTGGGTTCAGGCAATTCTCCTGCCTCAGCCTCCTTGAGTAGCTGGGATTACAGGCACGTGCCACCATGCCCAGCTAATTTTTGTATTTTTAGCAG